>NW_017306801.1:957144-966524 GCF_000935625.1 Nanorana parkeri | reverse complement strand
TAGCACCCCCCCCCCCCCCGCCTTCTCCATCCCAACCCTCCAGAATCTGATATCCATAACTCCGCAAGCACGGTAATAAAATGAGACAAATCACATTTCCGAGTAAATAAAGCAGACTTTCGGTGGCAGCGACAGTGGTCAGAACAACAAGATTTTAATAAGTGATATGCGGGGAAAAATAAAAACAATGGAAATAAATAAATAAACCGCCACCAATTTTTTTTTTCTTTTGCGTCGTCTACCCCCTGAAGATACGAGTCAAATGACTTGCTGTAGTTGATTGGCAACAATGTAAAACAAGCACGTTACATTTTATCAGAAGTTGGCGCTACGAGGATTGAGGCATTGTAAAGTATGAAATGACAGAGGCAATAAGTTGCGCGATGGATCATTTTTATCTTGTCAAATCCGGCTGCGGTTTACTGAAACGCCACTTCTGGCGGTGGACTGGAGGGTGAGGTATAGTGGGTATGAGCCTACGGAGGTGCCAGGGTGGTGCGGAGGGCTTGTTCACACCAGCTGTGTTGGGAAATATTGCCCACTACAGTCCCAAAGCAAGAACAAGGCAATTTGACCTATGGACCATGGTTTCAGTTCGCATCAGCCGCGTTGGTCAACGTTGGGCAGTGTTGGCCATTATTGCCCACTACAGTCCCAAAGCAAGAACAAGGCAATTTGACCTATGGACCATGGTTTCAGTTCGCATCAGCCGCGTTGGTCAACGTTGGGCAGTGTTGGCCATTATTGCCCACTACAGTCCCAAAGCAAGAACAAGGCAATTTGACCTATGGACCATGGTTTCAGTTCGCATCAGCCGCGTTGGTCAACGTTGGGCAGTGTTGGCCATTATTGCCCACTATAGTCCCAAAGCAAGAACAAGACAATTTGCCCTATCGACAATGGCTTCAGTTCACATCAGCCGCGTTGGCAGTGTGGGGCAGCATTACCCAACCCACTCCCAAAGCAAGAACAAGGCAATTTACCCTACGCGCCATGGCTTCAGTTGGCATCAACTGCGTCTGGCCCACCACAGTCCCAAAGCAAGAACAATGCAATTTGCCCTATGTACCATGGCTTCAATTCACACCACCTGGGTTGGGCTGCAGGGGCGGCATTGGGCAGCATTGCCCACCACAGTCCCAAAGCAACAGCAAGGCAATTTGCACTATGCACTAAGTCTTCAGTTCACACCAGCTGTATTGGGATGTGTTGCCCTCAATTACACAAAATCACCTGTACTGCATACAGCGTACAGGCCTTAACAAAGGATTGGTGCTTGAAGTGACAACACGGATGGCGCAGTGTCAGATACAGACCATAATAGAAGTCACCAGCACTCGATGATGCGTGGAAGAAGTAAAGCACTTTTTATTAAAGTGTTACATGCGTCATGAAGCCAACATGTCGGGGCCACGCAGGGTCCCTTCTTCTGGTTGACGTAGTGACCACAGCCTTCGGTGCACATTACCTCTGGCTCAGCCCAATAACTTATGTGACTGGTTGCCAGGAGCTGGTTTGGACGCCAGAGTGTCTCCAATTAGGCAAGGGATAGGATTTTATTTGCCTGGAGTTTTGGTTCAACTAATGCATAGTGATGCTGCTAAAATTGGTCTGGGTATCTAATCTTCAATGATCTCTGGTTAAAAAAAAGGGCTAAATAACCCATAGTGCTCTGGGAATACCTTGTTATTTTTATACAGGATTGATATAGTGCCAACAGTTTGCGCAGCACTTTACAATATAAGGAAGACATTACAGTCACAATACAATACAAGACAAGATGGTAAGGAGGGCCCTGCCTGTGAGGGCTTACAATCTAGAAGGGAAGGGCAAGTGATACATGAAGAGGTAGCTGCGTGGGGATGAATTGTTTGAGAACATGATGGTTGAGCGATTAGGTTGAGGTGGGATAGGCTTCCCTGAAGAGATGAGTCTTTAGGGAACGCCTAAAGGTAGTCAAGGTGTTATATATTTGATATTTATATACACAAAGATTGTCTATCTATTTGTCTATTATCTATACATATATATCTATCTAAAAAAGATATAAAAACATTAGTGTAAACACTTAAAATAACTTACCCTCCACAGTAACCACCTCCTGCATAAATCTGATACATATATTTTAATTCTTGTTTACAATAAATTGTCACTTTTTATTTTTTTTGCATGCATCCTATAAACATGCCGGCATCTCATTGCCATACGAAGCCGCTCTTTAAATCTTTTCTAATCTACAGCTGTGATCCCTCCGTCGCGATATTTAAATCTGCGGCTTAATTTGCATAACCCTCCATTAAAACCCCTCCTAGTTATCATTTTCTTGTTTGCAGAAGTGAACTTAGTTGAATTGGAAAAAAAGGTTTATCTATATGCAGGATATTATTCAAATGTGACAGCTCACTCTTGTCACGCATTGAGACAGCCTCGAAGGCGCTCCCTATCTCCTGAGGAAACGGCGAGAACAGGGTAAGACGGGGCTTTTTTTTATCTTGCCGTAATTAGTATTTCATCTAATTTGGCGATGTGTCCCAGAGTCCCGAGGATAACTTGATACGCCTGGAGGCCGGTAAACGTGCTCAGCTAAAGACCCCGCTAAGCTAAATCGATGCCGCGTTTCAGGGTCAGTAGAGCCGTATTTCTCGCAATAATTATCCGCAATTAAGGACGTGTCATTGGACAACGGTGGGATTACATTTTATAACAAGGACTGTAAAAGTTACCTTTGGCATTTAGCAGAGTGTTTATGTAGTTTAAAGAAGGATCTTGCTTGAGGGAGCAGGAGGATATTGTTCAAAGGCAAGGTGCTTTGGAATCACTAAGTGCCACCAGCTACCACTTTAAAAATGTCAGTCTACCCAAAAGTCATATTTTACATATAGGTAGATCCTGGTGGGATGGTGGAATGGTGATGCGGTGGTATGGTAGGATAATGGCCTGGTGGAATGGTAATCTGGTGGGATAGGATAGTGGCTTGGTGGGAGTAATGTGAGGTGGCCTGGTGGGATAGTTGGAAGGTGGCCTTGGGTGATAGTGGCCTCGTAGAATGAGTCAGTCAAAGGCTTCTTATAGGTCTTGGACATCCAAAAATGAAACCTCCTGGCCAGAAGTTCTGTCTACCTGGGAATTTTTGGTAGAGCCTGGTAGGATGGTGGGATTTTAGGATGGTGGCCTGGTGGTATGGTGATCTGGTGGGATGGCCGGATAATGGACTGGTGGAATGGTAATCTGGTGGGATGGTAGGATAGTGGCTTGGTGGGATTAATGTAAGGTGGCCTGGTGGGATAGTTGAAAGGTGGGATGGTGGCCTCGAAGAATGAGTCAGTCAATGCCTTCTTATAGGTCTTCTTGGACATGCAAAAATGAAACCTTCTGGCCAGAAGTTCTGTCCACCTGGGAATTTTCTCCCGTCACCCTGGGCTCAGTATACCGTGAGCTGCTGCTCGCTGTATACTGAGACGCCGCAGCTGAAGCGGATCCTGACAATTGTGCCGGGATCCGCCTAGCTGCCTGACTGACAGCTGGCTCTGCCTATCTAGAGTCAGAGCCAGCTGTACCCGCCCCCTCCCCCGTCCGATCCACCAGTCAGCGCTGGCGGATCGGAGCGTGGAGAGGGGAATCCAGCCCCTCCCCTGTCACTGCAGAGAGCCTTGACAGGATCGAGAGGTGAGCGAACGCCGGTATGTGTTCGCTCGCCTCCCGATCTACTGAGCTGACCTGTGACAGTCTCATTGTCACAGGTCGGCTAGAACTATGAGTTGAGTGAAAAGCACCCACCTCATAGTTCTCCTTTAAACAAGAAGAAATAAAAATCACGTTGTAAGGTGCTATCACAGAGGATCAGCCATTTTCCTGCCGCTGACAACTGATGCAGATAGCATTCAGCGTTTCCGCAGATCCTGTCCGAGGTAAGCCTTGTTTTGCTTTAAGGAACTACAAGCTCCCTGACAGGCATTGCCTATTTGCATTAGTTAGCCCTGATAACTGTCACACCGGGGCCTGGCGTACTGTCCCTAAGTGGCGCCTTATCAAATCTACATCTCAACCTGATTATTTTTTGTTAAGGAGCCGTGGAATCCTTGTTCTGCATACTAGATTACATTATCGAAAATGCTGCACATCACTCACTCCCGTCTCCCCGGCTGCAAATGATTGTTGAGCGTTCAGAGAGAAGGAAAAAAAAAAGAAAGAATAAAGTCCCTATATTATCACGCCTGGAACGTCGTATAATATAGTTGAGCATTGACTAGGCCCAATATTAGTGGAGGTGCCAGGACGCCATTTTTTTTTTTCTTCTTTTCTTCCCTTTCGCCTTAGATTGCCCGAAGGCCGAAATGATCCCTCGGTTTGTCCTATCTGTCAGTCTATTTGATCTCCAAATGAATTGCTTTTGATAACAGCTATATAAATGCGGAATGTTCCGCTGGGCCTGCTTAAATGAGACTCTTCTCTTTCATCTCCCACTCATTTCAGAAAGCAGATAGACTTGTTAGAGGTTTTAATGCGCTGAGTTAGGATTCGCCGGGGCCCGAGATGCATTTATTTAGCCATATATAGGCTCCAAAATGGCCATGTGAAAGAATGTAATACTGCGTCTGCGCTCAATTATTTATCGGCCCGTCTAATTACGGTAAAAGATGTTGAGCAAACTTTGCTCTGGGTAGAAACTTCTGTAATACTTCTCTTATGTGAAGTCGGTGAGCTCGGGCGCAGTTAGCAAAGTTTAAAGGGTTTTGGAATTTACGGGTAGACATATTTATTCTACTCATTTGTACAGAGCTAACACTTTTTTTTCATAGCGCTTTATATGAAACTCACATCGGCCCCTGTAACAGAACATGGTCTGATGATAAGGGATTGGCTTTGTCCAAGAGAAGGGCCTAATGGATGGGACAGGGGCTGTTTATTTGGTTTGTGCTCTGTCTACATGGCTAAGGGCCTGTTCACGCCATATGCAGTGCGTTCTGGCCACGTTCTGGCCAGAACGCACTGCATCGCATTGCGGCCGGCTCAGTATTTCGTGAGGCCGGAGGGGGAGTGTCTGACCATTGAAGTGAATAGCACCGTAGCCACGCCCTCCGGCCGCAATGCGATCACCTGCACAGGATCGCAAGGCACATTGTGCCTGCGGTCCGATCAAAATGCTACAAGCACTATTTTGATCGCAAGGCACCGGACTGCAGGCACAATGTGCCTTGCGATCCCGTGCGGGTGATCGCATTGCGGCCGGAGGGCGTGGCTACGGTGCTATTCACTTCAATGGTCAGACACTCCCCCTCCGGCCTCACGAAATACTGAGCCGGCCGCAATGCGATGCAGTGCGTTCCGGCCAGAACGAGGCCGGAACGCACTGCATATGGTGTGAACAGACCCTTAGAGGGTAATTAAGCACCTTTCTTTCTGGTAGCTTGCGCTGCATCTTCATCAATAGCTACCCTGGAGCAAAAAATACCGTAATAGCTAGTCCTTGATTGACCATTGATGACTCAGATTGACCTGGCTACTATCTTGTTGTTGTATGTTTTTTTTTTAAAGAAGCTTCTAGAGTAGCTCTTCCCAACTTTTTAACATGGAGAAACCCTTGGAAGGTCTCCGGGAATGCCTGCCAAAAATCATTATCTACAGCTGTGGGTACATTAGCCAAACCATGATGGTGGTCATTAGGAGAAGGGCTTCTTTACATGGTGAATGGACAGAATGACCATTACATTGTAGTCAGTCTATGGCCCCTTTACATTGGTGGTAGGTTTGCAGAATGCTCCTTACATTGGTGTTCACTGAGAAGAATGTCCCTTACATTAGTGGTCAGTGGGAAGAATGCTGAGTACATTGGTGGTCAGCGGGAAGACTGTCCCCTACAATGGTGGTCATTGGGAAGAATGCTCCTTATATTGGTGGTCAGTGGGAAGAATGCCCCCCTAACAAACATCTAACATGAGCATTGTTATTGTTACAATACTTCCAGGATCCGTGTATGCACTGCCAGGGGCATGGCCCATCCTGTACATCTGCTGCCTGTTCCACATGCATCAGCAAGTGGCCTTTTGGCCATGGCCGTTCATGCTCGTGCATGAGCGTGTGTTAGCACGTGTTGCCATGCATGCATTAGCGTACATCCCTCATGCTGGGTGTGCTCACTGGCTTAGAGGATATTTTAACATCTTGCTTTCTGGTGGCTTGTGTTGTGTTTTCATCAACAGCTACCATTGAGCAAAAAGTACTGTAATACAGATTCCTTGCCTGACCATTGTTGACCCAAATTGGCCTGACTACTCTCTTATATCCTGCCTGCCTTGACCTCTGCCTGGATCTGACTACCCTCTTGGTTGCCCCTTGCCTTAACCTCTGCCTGGACAGGGTGCCAATGGAACAGCACAATTGGGGGAGAGCATAGAGCGCTGTAACCCTATAAAAGGAAGTGCCTACAACAGGACCTTCTCAGAGGGATCACCGAGCTTTATTATTTTAAAATATTTTTTTAAATATAAAATTTCATTAACATGTTAAAGCTTCTATGAGATTTAAGTGATCGGGCTTACATATGCTTTAATATGTAGCATCACATGGAACACAGTCCAGTTTCTCACCATGCTTCAGGAGACCACTGTCATTTTATTTGATTGAATGATCTGCTTTTATTGAATAGTGAAATTTACTTAAGCAGCTGACAGATCTTATTTGCACCGCATAAGTCAATATTATTGTGCCTTGGAGAGGGGTGACAGAATCCCCACTCGGATCCAGCAAGGGAATTCTGTTCAGATGTCTTTCCATACGGAGGTGTGGTAATATTGTGTTCCATCACAGAGGAATTACTTACCATTACACCCCAGCAGGATGACACTGTGATATATGACAGAGCTCCGGGCACAGTGCCTACTCCCCATCGAGTCAAGATTGGTCCTGGATTCGGTCAAAGTACGTTGTACGCCTGCAGCCCTCCTCCAACTGTGCCCAAAAACTTCCTGAATTCCAATTTACAGATCTGTACGCTCCATGCAAACTTCTGCTTCAGAAAAAAATGTAAAGGGATGTTCCAGAGATACTTGAACACTTTGCATCTAGCTCAGCTGTGTATTGTGGTCACTTCAGCCTGTCTGACATCCTTACCAACATGTTATTCCCAATCTCCGGAACACTGTCTCCGGCACCCGTGGCCCACAATTAAGGTGCCAACTTTTCATAGTTACGTAGTATTTGAGGTTGAAAAAAGACACAGGTCCATCAAGTTCAACCTTTGTGTGTGACAAGCGTGAACAAGTTTAAATTTAGCAATGTTGTCTTATAGCTTTGATCCTCCAACCCCTTAATTAGCTTAGTTGCTCTTCTTTGGACAATCTGCACCTCAAGGACATCCTTTCTGTGTATTTGTGACCAGAACTGAACCTCATATTCAAGATGAGGCCGAACCATATAAAGTGGCAAAAGGATTGCTTTGTCTCAACAGTATATTCCCTTTTTAATACAACAAAGTACTCTGCTTGCTTTGTTTGCCGCAGCCTGGCATTGCAAGCTATTATTCAATCTGTGGTCTACTATGACCTCCAGATCTTTTTCCATTTCTGGCTTCCCTAGTGGAGTTCCCATTATTGTGTAATCCGCTTGCCTCTTTTCAACCCCTAAATGCATTACTTTACATTTTTCGACAATAAACGTCCTCTACCATATAGTTGCCCACTCCCCTATTTTATACAGGTCCTCCAGTTATAGTGTCTAAGTCCATGTCTATTACCTCCCCAATATTAGTATCATGTGCATACACAGAAGCATGGCTATTGATGCCCTCCCCAATATCGTTAATAAACAGGTTAAATATTAATGGGCCTAGCACAGAACCGTGGGGCACACCACTCTTAACCTTAGACCAATGTGAAAATTAGCCATTTATCCCTACTCTCTGGTCACGTTCCCGTAGCCAGTTCTCTATCCATGCACACACCATTTCATCTATGCCCATAGATCTCAGCTTGTGTATTAAGCGGTCATACGCAGGCCATGCCCACTTTCTGTCATACTCCCACCCCTAAATTGCCCACCCATGGTCATAATTGCCTCATTTAATACCATTCTTTGAGCAGAATTAGATAGGGCTTTTGAGATGAGAGAATAAACCACAATACTTTTGAATTTACAAAACTTTTATTAACATAGAAAACATTAACATGTCCATGAACACTCATAAAAGCAAGTCACCATTGTTGGCAGAGGATTATCCAATTCTGTTTTGTGTATCTAGTCTAATCAGGGTGAGATGAGGCAAGGTTTTTCTGGAAACCTAACAATTTGTATTACAATACCATTCTTTGAGTTACTGCACATGTTCATTAACTAAGATAAGAGTCGTGCTGTGATCTCGGGACACAGTATCTTTGGGGCAGAGGTCCTAAATGTGGAACTGTCCAGGCAAGTTCAGAACAAATGGAATCTATAAATTTTTAACACTTTCCCACTGCCTAGATGGTTTAGAGCAGTGGTTCTCAACCTGCGTAACCTCAGGACCCACATCTGTCCCGATCATTAAGTTGCGATCCAAGTCGCACTGCAATGAAACATACGCATTAGGAGCAGCCCGTCCCAATGCGGGAGTACGAACTGTGGGTTGGGAGGTGCATTTGTGATACCATTAAAATGAATGGCAACGCAACACACCTCCCACACCAGAATGCACAGTAGGTGCGATTGCGTGCTACAGCAGTGACCGGTCTTTATTACAGGAGGGGACGGAGACAAGACCAGTCACCCTGCACAAGGACAGAGAGCAGCAGTGAGCGGTCTTTATTACAGGAGGGGCGGAGACAAGACCAGTCACCCTGCACAAGGACAGAAAGCAGCAGTGACCAGTCTTTATTATAGCAGGGGGCGGAGACAAGACCAGTCATCCTGCACAAGGACAGAAAGTAGCAGTGACCGGTCTTTATTATAGCAGGGGGCGGAGACAAGACCAGTCACCCTGCACAAGGAGAGAGAGCAGCAGTGAGCAATCTTTATTTCAGGAAGCTCCATATCTCATACTGAATTGCTGCACAGATCTGGAAGAAATACACAATGCACAAAAAGATATAAGAAAGCTTTAAGTCTTATTCCCTCCCCCCACCTCTACGTCAAGCATATTCATGAGAAATCGAATTCATTTGAAAGCACTGAGTCCCTTCCCCCCCAGCTGGTGAGTGACAAGAGACCGGTGTCAAGTCAGAAAATTAAATGTAAATGGTATGAAAGACCCTCTCATCTCTCTGTATCAATCCAGATTGCAGCCAAACACAGCAAATCAAATTCGGGGCTGCATGGGCCTTAGGCAAGCCGAGAATCGTTTCCTCTTAATACCATTCCCTCCCAGTGAAATATTTTCCTGTTTAGTAAATTAAAATTGAAAATGCAAA
>NW_017306801.1:949334-957120 GCF_000935625.1 Nanorana parkeri | reverse complement strand
GTCTTAATACGGTTTTGTATTAGCTATTAAACCAGAATGCACGGCTCTGCCTGTCTCTGCAATCTCTGCGACGGATAATGGGAAGACATTGAAAGGACAGAGAGCTTGAATTCAAAGAAAAGGGAATGTGTTGCCGCTGCAGACCTGTGTCTGGGAAATGCTGGTTGTCTGGTGGCCATGATCATCCTCTGGCTTCAGTACCGAGTTACTGACCAGAACAAGTATGCAGAGCCCTGCAGGCGTCATGTGTTCCACACCAGTGGCGAAACTATCGCCGGTTTACAGCAATGCCATTTTTCCAACTTTTTTTTTTTGTGGTTGCTACTGGGTGTATGGGTTAGGGGGGTTTGTGGGTTTTTTTTTTGGGGGGGGCAAAAATAATCTTGCACCATGGCCCTTTGTCCCCTAGGTCCACCACTGTTCCAGACCTTGGACTGAAAAGGTTAAAGACGAGGGATGAGCCTGGCAATTAGGCAATTAGCATTCGTAGGGGGAGGTCATGTGTTTTTCTCGTGGCAGAGTTTTCCAGAGATCTCCGGAGACCACCGGCAAAAAGTGTAGATTCTATGTGGCCATACCTTTTATTTATCTATATTATTTATTATAAAGTGGGGCTATATATATTAGCAGGGCTTGAAAAATGTTAGGGTGTCTCACCAGTCAGTCAAAAATGTCACCAGTCAGCATGACTGGTGACATTTTTGTCACCGGACTATAGCCTTGCAATTTATGTTAACATTTTTTGGGGACAGATAGAGCTTTCTTTTGGAGGTATATAATCACCACTGGGGGGGGGGTATTTTTTACCAAATAATGAAAAAAGTACCGTAAATTTCGAATAAAAAAATGTTTTCCCTACGTTATGTTATAAAACATCTATTCTTACCCATATTTTTGGTAAAACATAAAAGTCGGGGTCACATCGGGTAAATAGACACCAAACATGTCAAGCCTTAAAATTTTGTGCGCCCGTAAAATCGCAAAAAAAACGGCCACACTGAAAATTGGCCATAGGCGACGCTTAAAACGCTTTTACCGCTCCTCAGTTTAGTGTTATCAGTGATTGATGGCCCTAGAATTATTGCTCTCACTCCGACGTTCGCGGTTATATGTAACATGTGCGGCACAATAGGCGCAATCACTGTTTTCGCACGTTAGGCGCACGCGACGCATATCTGCATGTGCATGTGGGGGGCGGAGGACTTAATTTTTTTTTTTTTTTAATTTTTACAATGCTTCTTTATTTTTGTTATGATTCTTTAATTTTTGTATTACTTTTTTTTTTACACAACTTTATTGCTATCACATGGGGGGGGCTAAGAAGGCCCCTATGTGATAGCCAATTTACATGACAAGTCCTCTTTATGAAGACATCAGGGGTCTCCAAGACCCCTAATGTCATCTAAGGACCCCCAGAGAAGCTGATGAAGCAGAGATCTGCTTCATCAGCTTCTGTAGCTGGAGAGTGACACTGAATGCAGGAAGTGATGTAATATACATCACTTCCTGCATTCCGGAACTGGAGAGTAGATCAAAGGGAGATCGTGTACTGATCTCCCTTTGATCTCCTGTCACAGAGCCGTGCCGGTCCCGGCCGCATCGGGTACAGCGAATCTCGGGACCGGCAGTGACAGCTTCTGATACAAGCGATCGAGCGTCTCGATCGTTTGAATGTAAAGCTCCCGGCCGGCCGTGCAATTACAACGGCCGGCCGGGAAGCTGCTAATCGGGCTCCACCGTCCTCTCGTCACAGATGAGCGGACGAGTGGATTTTTCAAGCCCTGTATATTAGACATGTGCCATTCGTTTCGTCCGAAGCAAAATACGTACGGATTTTCCGAAATTCGGGCTTTCGGACACATCCAAATTTCCGAATCCCAATGCATCTGAATGCGTCCAAATCATAATTTCCATTTCCGAATTTCGGAACCGGTCCGAATTTCGTTCATAAACAAAACTGAATCAGACATGTGACTTTTCTGGCCAGTCAGATGTGTTTTTTCGGTTTAATGCATCCAAGTGGGTCTGAATCTGAATTCAGAGCTCCCGATTGCCGTTCGGGTCTGGGAGCCTCAGCTTTAGTTTTGTGTATATTCGGGCCACAATGCTGCCGTTACGAACATTTGTTCGTATTATAGAATAAGCTCCAAGACCCGAATGGAGTCTGAATTTCTGAACAGCATTCGGGAGCTCCCAAATGCCATTTGGGTCTGGAAGCCTCAACTTTAATATTATGTATATGGTTCCCAGACCCATATTGCTTTCTGGAGCTCCCGTATGCAATTTAGAAATTCGGATCCCGAATGCCATTCAGGTCTAGGAGATTCAGCTTTAGTATTAATATCTGTATATATATATATATATATACTGTGTGTGTGTTTATATATCTATATATATATCTATAATTTATTTATTGATCTAAATGCCCATGCGGCCTATATTATGTAGGCAAAAGGATGCATAAAATAAAAGATAGACTGGCCCAACAGAAGCCCCCTATTTGCAGTCCACAAATGAATTTACCTATTGTGATGATAGTGAGGTCTGAACAACCCAAACTGTGTGGAGAAAGTGGGGAAGTGGGGCCGAAAAACAAACAATGCTACTCTCCTTTTCCCCCAGAAACAGATAGGAAATCTTCCAATGGAGACTTCTAGCAACTTCAGCGCCAAATTATAGCTAATTTGCCTACAAACGTCAGGTGGTCATAATAATCTGGCCACTCAGTGTATGTCAAATGTATATATATATATTTCCGTTAATTTTATCAACAAAAACAGAATGTCCCTTTAACTAATAAACATGAACTGGAGAGTAAAAATCTATTTGTATTCTACTTGTAACAATTTTTTTTTCTTTACCCATTTTACCATATTTTCCCCCTTTTTTTTCCAATGACTTGCATATATAAACACCTCTAAATGTATTCAGTAAACAAAATATTCAGTATTGTGAGAATTTTATATTAAAGGATTAATTAAAAAATCTTGACAGATATTGATATGAACGATTTTTGTTATCACAGAACTTCTGAGAAGCTTCTTTTTTTTTCTTTTGTTGCATATTGTTTGCATCTCATTTTCGCGCGGCTCGGTGATATTACTTTGGCATACAATCTGCATAATATTTTAGCGCGCCGCGTTTTCTGCTTTTAAAATGCAAAACAGCTATTCGGTAAAACATAGATTTGTCAGGTGGAAGAGTTCTCGCTGGAAGTTGGATCCCTGGTAAGAAACTTGTCATTTATAACCAGGCCTTTACATATATATGGATCTTTAATGATGGTTTGTTCCACAAGAGTGAACCCAATATGTCATACAAAATAATGGACCAGTATTGGAGTAATGGAGGTATTCATGGAAACATTTTTGCATTTTGTTCAAGATGAACTCCGGTCAGGTATAGAAGACACACTATAACGTACCTGGCTGGAGACTGTTTTGGATGAGGAGGCTCCCCTTGCACCTTGTATCCCCCAAACTCTGAGAATGGGAACAGAGCCTGGGAAACAGCAAGTAGCACGAGTGCCAGAGGATGGGGCAACTCCGTGCCAGGCAGAAGTCCAGAATCAGGATCAGGTATAGCAGAGCCGAGGTTACTCCTGGAAGACAGCAGAGTACCAGAGCAGTAGGCAGAAACGAGGTCACATCAGTCGGCTAGCGAAGTACAAGAGATGAGGCAGAGGCAAAATCCAGTAACAATTCCAAGGTCAGAAGGCAGGCAGCAATCAGGAGAAGCCAGGTACAATCCTGGTCAAGATACAGGAGCAGTAGTCAGGCAGAACAAACAGGATCACAGGGACAAGCTGAAAGACCATCCAGCAACTAATCCCAGGCTGCACATGCTTTAAATAGGGTGATCAATCCGTGTAAATTCAAAATCTTCCCGGCGCAAATGAATCACAGCAAGCCCTCCTCCTGAATTGATTCCACCTGATCACACTGGGGCAGCTCCACAAGGCAGGGAACCGTAACAACTATGAAATGACAATTCAGACGTACTGCTTCACTTTCTGTGCACCAGATTAGCGCGTCTGTGCGCTATCGTCCCATTGCGCGCGCATGCGAGCAAGTGCCCGTTATCCTATGGTACGAAAAACAGGACCACGCACATGCGCAGTAGACCTGGTTACCTTACACACACATTAGTGCATCTCTGTATTCATTTATACACTATTAAATGCATTTTATAATGACGGTGTATCTTATCCCATTACTTTCCTTAAAGGAGAACTATGGGGTTAGGGCTTTTCCCCATAGTTCTCCTTAGGGTAATAGGAGGACACAAACTAGCGTCCTCCCGTCACCCTAGGCTCAGTATACCGCGAGCTGTAGCGAGCTGTATACTAAGACGCCGCACCTGAAGCAGATCCCGACAATTGTGCCGGGATCCGCCCAGCTGCGTGACTGACAGCTGGCTCTGCCTATCTAGAGGCAGAGCCAGCTGTACCCTCCCCCATCCGTTCCGCCAGTCAGCGCTGGAGGATCGGAGCGGGGAGAGGTGAATCCAGCCCCTCCTCTGTCACGGCAGAGAGCTGTGACAGGATCGAGAAGTGAGCGAACGCCGGTATGTGTTCACTCACCTCCCGATCTACTGAGCCGACCTCTGACAGTCTCATTGTCACAGGTCGGCTACAACTATGAGGTGAGTGAAAAGCGCTCACCTCATACTTCTCCTTTAAGCCATAGTCCAACTTTTGCCAAAAGTTAATAAACGCACACACATTGTAATAGTAAAAAAAAAAGTGTGATTATTAATTTTTTGCAATGGAGCCTGCAAAGCATTGTAGTCAGGGCCGGCCTTAGGGGTGTGCGAGCAGTGCGGCCGCACAGGGCGCCATGGCAACAAGGGCGCCGTGCTGACATTAGGGGTCTTGGAGACCCCTGATGTCTCCATAAAGAGGACCTGTCACATATTTTGCTATCACATAAGGGGGTTTTCTAACCCCCCTATGTGATAACAATAAAGTTTCCCCCCCAAAAATGTAAAGTTACAGATAAAAAAGAATTACATTTTTTTTAAAGTCCCCCCCATACATACACGCATGCAAACAGGCGTCGGGTGCGCATAAGTGTGGAAACGACGATTTCGCCCATTACGCCGCACATGTTACATATCGCCGCGAACGTCGGAATGAGAGCTATAATTGTAGGGCCATCAATCACTGATAACACTAAACTGATGAGCAGTAAAAGCTTTTGAAGCGTCACCTATGGTCAATTTTGGGCATTGTAATTTTTTGCGATTTCGCGGGTGCGCGCAATTTTAAAGCATGACATGTTTGGTGTCTATTTACCCGACGTGACCCCGCTTTTTATATTTTACCAAAAATATGGGTAATACATGGGTGTGGTTACTGGGGGTGTGGCCACTAAAGTGTGTGGCACTGAGGGGTGTGGTCACTGAGGGGCGCTGTAAAGCTTTCTCGCACAGGGCGCCTAAAGGCCTAAGGCCGGCCCTGATTGTAGTCACGATCACTGGACTACGAGTGCAATGCCCAGGCTCCTGCAGACTATTGCCTCAGCCCGTGTCCATACCAAGGTACAGACAGACTTTCAGTTGTGTGGCTGGAAGAAGTTACCAATGGTGCGGTGACATCTCTGCACTTGTAGTCCATTGAGATCTATTAGACTTGTGAATGGATCTGTGAACGGAGCCAAACGCAGCCACACCGTATTAAATATATACAAGATGAAGAAGAACCCGACAATATGATAAGATGCCCTTTGAGGGAGGCAGGGACGGATTAAGAGCATCATGAGCCTGGTGCTGTCGGTCAGGTGGGAAGCAGCAGAGGCAGCTCTCTAATATGGTGGTTGCTGGCTCCTTGCTGGGGCGCTACGAGGCCCCATCAAGGGGCCGCCTAATATGCCTGATTATAGAGCCGCCGGTGCCTCTACCTGATTGTGTTCAGCCCAGCCAGCCTGAATTGCCATTGGGCATATTGAGGCGATCCAGGCCGGCTGGGACTATTTTTAGTGGTGGGCCTGGAGCTAGCGCTCCAGTAGCCCCTATGTTAATCCGGCCCTGGGGGTAGAGGGAGATTTTGGGTCAGGGGGTTGGGGCTGCGGACTGCGGCCATGTTTCATGTCATACCCTTAATCTGGATGTAATGTGAAACATGATCTGAATGGTGGAATTGGCCTTTAACAATGGACAAAGTACAGGTTCCATTTTTTTTATAACATGAAACTCCCATGATGTAAAAAAAAGAGCCTCCTAATGATGTAAATTCTTCTGGTCTAGGGGGGCGGGTGCATATTGCTGAGTTATATTATGAGCAGAGTATTGGGTGACCAGCATTGATGTACATAACAGCACTACACAACTAAGAGGTCACCAGTGTTCAGGCATACAGGATGATGTAGTTGTACAATTGTTCTTCTTATACTTTCCACTGGACCTGGTCTTTTCATCACGTAAAATGTGCCTGATGCTATTTATGATGGGGGAGGGGACTCTGATATATTAAGTGGGCCTTGCTGCAAGGTCCCCTTCAAAGCCTAACTCCAGTTTAAAACTAAAAAAACCTCTCATCCCTCCCATCCCTCCCGCCCTCCTTCCCTTCACTAATTGCTAGGCTGTATAAAAAAAACTTTCCAAGTCCAGTTTTTCACTTGCCTAAACTCACAATCACATGATCAACCAGCACTGAGTCTTTCCTCTCTCTGTAAACTTTCTACAGGGTCCTTCTTCCAGGTGTCCATGTCCCTGCCTGTGTGAGGTGGACAATTCACATTGGCTGTCCACCAGAGGTGTCCTCTCAAGATCCAGTGGACTACAGATGTCACCTAACTTAACTCATGATCACATGATCACCCAGCACTGGGCCCTTCTTCTCTTTGTAATCTTCCTGCAGAAGTCCTTCTTTCAGGTGTCCTCGTCACTGCCTGTGTGACGTGGATAATTGACATTGGCTGTCCACCAGAGGTGTCCTCTCAGGATCCAGAGGACAACAGACGTCACTTACCTTAACTTGTGATCACATGATCATCCAGCACCAGGTCCTTCTTCTCTCTGTAAACTTCCTGCATGGGTTCCTTCTTCCAGGTGTCACGTCACTACCTGTGTGATGTGGACAATTCCCATTAACTGTCCACCAGAGGTGTCCTCTTAGGTTCCAGAGGATACAGATGTCACTTTCCTTAACTCGTGATCACATGATCATCCAGCAGTGGGTGCTTCTTCTCTCTCTAAACTTCCTACAGGAGTCCTTCTTCTAGTTGTCCACCTCAATGCCTGTGTGATATGGATGATACGTATAGGCTGTCCACCAGAGGTGTCCTCTCAAGATCCAGAGGACTACAGACATCACTTTCCTTAGCTCGTGATCACATGATCATCCCGCACTGGGTCCTTCTTTTCTCTGTAAACTCTTTTCAATGGGTCCTTCTTGCAGGTTCCCCTGGTAGGCAGCCAATGGTAATTGTCCACATCACACAGGCAGTGATGTTGACAATACCCATTGGCTGTCCATCAGAGGTGCCCTCTTAGGATCCAGAGGACTACAGACATCAGCCCATGGGGAGTCAAGGGGACTGAGGGTTACTGCGCAATGCTGGATTAGCAGTCCTTGTCAGCAGAGGTCCTGGATTGGGGAGACTCAAATGAGTATAACTTGCTTTAAAAGGTATGGGGGAAAAAAGGATTGGGTAGAGTGGGGTGGAAGAGAAATGGATTTTTAGTGGAGTTGGGCTTTAAGAACATTTTTGGTATCACTGTCCACTGTTGTATCATTAAATACTGAAATTGGGGGGGGGGGGGGGGGGGTTTCTATACGAGGTTT
>NW_017306801.1:936408-949079 GCF_000935625.1 Nanorana parkeri | reverse complement strand
CAAAATACGACATGGGGGGGGGGGGGGGGGGGGTTTACTATGCAGGGATTAGGAACACAAGTGCCTCCTTAGGTCTGAATGTAGCCATTTGACCATGTAGTATGCTGATATGAAAGCTTTGGAAGGATGAGAAACTCAGCAGGAACTTGGGGGTTCATCTGCCTGATGAAGGGGATCCTGTGTGACCCCGAAACGTTGCAATAAGTGTATTGTTGCATGAAACGTCAATAAATAGACGTTATTCTACCTTGGAGTGCCGGTGTCCATAATTTCTTATGCTATTCAGACGGTGGCCATCCGTCGACTACTGATGCACCCAACCTATTACTATGGATCAGCGGTAAGGAGTGCAATGGGTACATGGACTGCAAAAGAGAGACAGTCCCTCCAGAACAGGGACAGCTGGGGACTCTGATTGAGCTGAGATGCTACATGAATACAGGGAATGAGGCTGATACATAAGCCCTTGCCTGCGCATCCATAGGACAATGTCACGGCGACAGCCATACCTCGATCTGCACGTTATGCAGAAGCTAGAGGACGACAGCGACCACCTGGGACATGCAAATACCCTCTTGAAGAAAGCGCCTTAGGACCTGTTCATTAAACACCGGCAGTTTTATCTTTTTTGGGGGGGAGGGTTAGGGTCTCCTGATGGTGTCTTCACTTACAGGACTGTAAATCATCTTTTCTGGCAGACGCAGAATATTCCAGGTAATTTTCAGTGAAGCGATTGGGGTCGTGGTTGTGTAGGAGAGTGGACAAGGGCAGAGAAAAGTCAACGTGGGCAAAGGCGGAATATTCCGCTATGATATAGCACGGTGTGTGCGAGTGCCTGTTATCTGCTGCGAGAGATGATCATGAAACCTTACTTGTTTCCCAGACAGAAAATGACCTACCAACTGACTTCTAGGCATTGAACACCCACCGACTCAACCTAATGGAAGGCATAAAGTCCAACTGAACGGCTAAAAACATTCAGGGGGCATCAAAACCGAAGGTGTGCAAAGTCTCGGTGTGCAAGGTCGCGTTTTCTTGAGAAGGCAGCCACAGCCTGAGTAGAAAAGCCTGTGGCGTGCCAGCTGCTGCAGAGAAGGATCTTTGCTCTCTGTGTGGAAGCAGTGGTCTCTCTGCAGAGGTCAGATACGCCCCCTGATGAGTCAGATCTAGAGCTCTCTAAACAGCAAAGAGCATGAGATTTACTAATTGTAGAGCTATAGGTCTGACTTCTGCAGGGGCCGTTTTTTGACCTCTGCAGAGAGACCGCCGATCTGCAGATTTATGCAGCCCTGCCAGACAGCACAGCCAAAGAGAGCACAGAGACTGCACCTGCACCTGGTGTCTCTAGGCTGCAGCCAACCTAGACAGCCGAATTTTGTGCTTATGTAATACAACAGGGTCATGTCCAGTGCATTACATGGGGGGTGCGGCCCGCACTGGGTGTGTAAGGGTAGAATGGCGACTGCGCTAAGACCCGAAGACGGACCTTAGTGCGTATGCATGCACGACCGAAGACGGACAAACAGCAGGTGCACAGGAAGCAGTGGCGTCCCAAGGCTGGGTGTCACCCGGGGGCGGAGACTGTCCCTCCGCCCCCGGGTGTCACCCAGGGGTGGAGGGTGTCACGTTGCCGCGCATGCGCAGTGGTCTTTTTGACGCCTGCCGGCGGCCATCTTTGTGATGGACGCCGGCAGAAAGAGGAGGGGACGTTCACCCGGCAGGATAAGGTATGCTGCCCAGGTCCCCTCCTCTCTCCTGACACTGTCGGCTCTTGGACATTTCATAGGGGGTGGCACCAAAATGACTGTCAGTCATTTTGGTGGCACCCGGGTGCGGCCGCACCCCCCTTGTGACGCCACTGACAGGAAGTGACATCTTACCTCATGGGTGGCTATATAAGAACAAGTCTGAGCTCATAACATTGCTGATGGTCTTGTCAGCTAGTGCTTCCTGTTGATTCTGCCCGCGACTTGTTTTGACCTGGATTGTCTTGGACCACTCTGCTGCTTGTTGCCTGCCCCTGACCTTGTCTTGTTTCCTGGACTTCGCTCTTGCCTTCTGATTCGGTACCTTGCTGCCCGGCTGGCTCTGACCCTTGGCTCTCTGGACCACTATTCCTGTCACCTAAATCTGTTCCCACGCTGCCCGCCCCGGTACTGACCTTTGGCCTGCTGACTTCGCTACCAGACATCTCCTGCACGGTGTCTGCTTCCATCCGTGGCACTCGTGCTCCTCGCTGTCCTGCAGCCTTCTGTTCCATCCCCAGGGGTTGCAGGACACGAGCCGCAAGAGAAGCCTCATCATCTTCCGGTCTCTGCCACAGATATGTGATAGGGTGACACCATCAGAGGGGGTGTTACCAAAATGACTGACAGTCATTTTGGTGTCACCCTCTCTTAAACGTAGGGCACTCAGTCATGGACCAAGAGCCTGAAAGCTGCACGAGAGAGGAGGGGACCTGGCGGCATACCTTATCCCACCGTATAAACTTCCCCTCCTCTCTTTGTCGGCGTCCATCACCAAGATGGCCAGTGGCAGTGAAGTGCAGGTGACGACACTACACGTGTGCATTATGATGTCACGTGTATACATAATAACACACACCAGGTGGCACCCAGCAGCCGCACCAGGTGACACCCAACCTGGTGACACCGCTAGTCATGTCCCTGCCCCAAGCCTGTGATCGTCTCCCTGCCACTCTGCTCTCTCCTACTGTCAGCTTGTTACTTGTTAGCACTGCAGCACAACTGATTGGCTTCTTATACTGTTTCTCTTTCTCCCAGTCTGAGCTCTGCTGTACAAAGGACTAATACCAAGTCAAATTCAGATACTTACACATTTTAATCTGCCCAAAATAATCTTAAACCTGCCTCTATCTCCAGAATGTTTTGATATCAACTATAAGTATAATTTTTTTATGATAGGCTGAGACTGACTGGCTCAGGTCTGTGATAAGCTTATGTGTTGACCAGATTTACTCCGGGCCACAAGGACATTAAACACTGGAGGAAGCTGTCCACTTGTAACGTGCAGCACATAAAGCTCTGTCATTGAAATGCTCTCCAAAATTTGTTGCATCCCCAAATTTTTGTATTAATATAATTTTTTTACTGTTATTTTTGATCTTTGCCTCCAGTCTCCCCATTTCTTTGAGTTAACTTTTTTTCAGATTTATTATTTTTTGTTTCTCCGTTGCTTCAACTTTGGCATGGGGTACTATTGATTGTGCATTACTTTAGTCCTGGGGCATTAGTCTCTCCAGCTTTATCTCACTGGGTCAATCGTCTCAGGATTCGTGTTGTTTAATATTACATTGGCCGCTGTGTTTTATTTGTTTCGTTTGCCTCTTTCTTTCAGCGCTGCCAAAGCTTTCATTGTATTCTTCCCAACACTAGTTAGTTTGTATTTGATTTCTGGGTTATTGTTATTTGATTTATTTCAGAAAAGTTATCTTTACACTGTTCAGTATATTCATCAAGGATTCTTCAGGAGGAAACTCAATACTAGTAAGGGTTCTTCAAGAGGAAAATTGTCTTTGGGGTGGTAGGATATAGTGTTACACATTGTTACATGTACAGTATATAAACTCAATACTTGGCACTACCCACCAGGGATCCTTCACGGGGAAAGCCTACTTTGGGGGGAGGGGAGGGGTGGAAGGATACAGCTTTATAAATTGTTACATGTATATGAACTCAATACTTGGGTCTACCCACTAAGGATCCTTCAGGAGGAAAACTTACTTGGGGGGGAGGTTAGGATATAGCTTTATACATTGTTACGTGTATAAAAACTCAATACTTGGGTCTACCCACCAAGGATTCTTCAGGAGGAAAATTGTCTTTGGGGTGGTAGGATATACTGTTACACATTGTTACATGTATATAAACTCAATACTTGGCACTACCCACCAGGGATCCTTCACGGGGAAAGCCTACTTTGGGGGGAGGGGAGGGGTGGAAGGATACAGCTTTATAAATTGTTACATGTATATAAACTCAATACTTGGGTCTACCCACTAAGAATCCTTCCGGAGGAAAACATACTCTTCGGGGGGTAGGATATAGCTTTATACATTGTTACGTGTATATAAACTCAATACTTGGGTCTACCCACCAAGGATTCTTCTGGAGAAAAACTGTCTTTGGGGTGGTAGGGTATAGCGTTACACATTGTTACATGTATATAAACGCTATACTTGGGTCTACCCACCAATTATTATATTATATTCTGCAGAAGGAAAACTTTCTTCAGGTGGTAGGATATAGTGTTATTCATTTTAAGTGTATGTAAACTCTAACACTGAACCTCTCTCTGGAAGGAGGGGGGACTTGAACTATATACAGTAGTAGGAGGAGGAGGGACCTGGCCTATATGTATTGGGGAGGAGGGGCTTAGTATATATGTATTGGGGAGGAGGGGCTTAGTATATATGTATTGGGGAGGAGGGGCTTGGTCTATATGTATTGGGGAGGAGGGGCTTGGTCTATATGGAGTGGACGGAGGAGAGGCTTGGTCTATATTGAGAAGGTGGGGGACGGACTTGGTCTATTTGGAATTCTTGGTAGAATATGGATGCTGTTCTTCGTTGGCTGCTGAAATTACCAAATATAAATAAATGAATACATTCACTTTGTCTACTTGGAATACTATGAGTCAGTACCTAGTCCCCATTACAATATAATGTCAACTAACAGTGCAGCTTCCATAGTTAGAACAGTTGGCTATGAGAAGAAGTGTGTACTCCAGGCTTCCTCAACCTACATGGAAGAAACCTTGAATTAACTTTCAGGTCCCCTGACGATAACAACTACAGTATATCTACAACTCACATTATATTGGAGGTCATTGGGAAGAATGTCCTCCTTAGGGTTATATCCAAAAACATAATTGGTGTCAGTGATCGAGAGGCAGAAATTGCTCATTGCTCAAGGATCTCCTAGGAACCTCTGAAGAACCCAAGTTCAGAAGACTGGTCTTCACACTGTAGGTACATTTCAGATCCCTGCACTGGTAGCTAGCAGCATATTAGACATTATAAAAAGAAACCGTACTCTTAGAAGGAGGTTATATCAGGTTATAATTTTAATACAAATATTGCTATGCTGAGTTCCTCTTCATGGCTTTAACAATCACTGAGCGACAGCATAATACAAAGTCCAGGATTCTTCAGTGACATCTCCTCTTCCTCACGTGCTTGGTAAAATTTCTAAATCATACAAAAATATATAAAACCTGGCATCCCTTGGCTCCCTTCCAACCTGAGCAGACTGTGCATCTGCCTGTCAGCCACTAGATGGCGCTGTGCATGTAGACAGTCCATGATAAGAAGAGGCAAAAGGAGAACACAATATAACAGAGATGCTGACTGAGTATTCCAGAACTGACATGGAGTCACTTACTCACAAATGATCATCGTAGTTGTCAAACTCACTTTAATTTTCTGGACTTGGCCACCATATATCATCATTTACAAGAACATTTTAGTACAAAATATTTACTCATATTAAGTCATCCAAATCTGTATTAGACTTTTCTGAATCTGATGTTCTTTTGAATGCCAGGAGTATTGTCAGACTTTTCAGGGTTACTCTACTCCTGGTGGTAAATCTTGTTATCTTCTTAGTTTGTTTCCTACATAATTTGGCTTGAGTCCTGCACAGGTAAATACAATAGTTCTAGTTAGAATGTAACAATAACAAAACAAATGTAAATCTGTACACAGTGTATATATATATATATATCAAGCCCCGATGTCAAGATGTCATCTCTTTGTGATGGATACAAAATCTATTCTGTGGAACATCTAACCAAACTTCCAAACTTCATCAATGGGTTGCCTTCATCAGCGTTTTCTCTTTTAAGTCACGGCACACTATAAAGCTATGCAATACTTTGAGGCACCCCTGTTTAAAATATTTAAAAAAAAAGTTAAAAAAAATGTGGCCACTCCAAAATCCATTGCAGTCCTTTATCTCAGATAGGGGTCTGGTATGGATTATCAGTGGAGACCCCCATGCAAAAGCACACAAAAAAGATGAGGTTCTCCCATCACATCAGAGTCCCTTCTTAAAATCAAACAGCAAAAAGTTCCCCAGCACACTCACCAGCCAGCATGCAAAAAAACTTGACTCACCGCTAAGGTTAAGAACAGAGGTTTAGATACACGCCTTCTGCAGAAAATGTGAAAGCCGCACAGCCGCGCCAAGGCACCTCTAGATAGTGCGGTCCTAACTCTAAACTAAACAAAGCAAAACAAATGGCAAACGCACGCCTCAATTTGTTACCAGCTTTACAGCAAGGTGCACACGGAAGGGCCTAATAAAGTACAAACAATTGAGGAGTGCGTTTGCCATTTGTTTTGCTTGACTGATTTGGCGCAGTGATGCATGGGGGGGTCTCAGCTGCCGTTGTGATGTGTGGGATCCCTTGTGCGTCCCTGTGCCTTTAACCTCCCTGGCGGTATGATTATTTTGATTTTCGTAATTTTTTCAGCGCAATTTTTTTTCGGATTTTTTTTGTTATTTTATTTCTTCGTTTTTTCCGGGGTTTTTTTTCGCATTTCCTGCCGGTTCCGCCCCATGCGACGTGTCAGCTCCCAAGGGACGGAACCCGGAAGACAGATGCCGGCGCCGGCCGGAGGACACCGCACGGCTCGAGCGACAAAGTAAGTAAATACTGTGGGATATTCCCGAGTGTAGCTCAGGGTATGGAGAAGTAACCCCGAGCTACACTCGGGAATACCGCCAAGGCTTCCTCCTGACAAACCTGCACCCAATTTGATCTTTTGCCCCATGTGCTCCAAGATGGAGACTCTCATAGTTTATAGTTAGGACCGCACTATAAGAGGTGCCTTGGCGCGGCTGTGCGGCTTTCACATTTTCTGCAGAAGACGTGTATCCAAACCTCTGTTATTAACCTTAGCGGTGAGACAAGTTTTTTTTACATGCTGGCTGGTGAGTGTGCTGGGAAACTTTTTGCTGTTGTACTGTATTAGGCCCTTCCATGTGCACCCTGCTGTAAAGCTGGTAACAAATTGATGAGTGCGTTTGCCATTTGTTTTGCTTGTCCTTCTTAAAATCAGGAGTCTTCCCTGCACACATCAGGAAAAAAATCAGGAGTCTTTGGCTGCAGTCTCACTAAACCCCCAACCCTTACCAGGGCAGTTCAAGACTGAGGGCCCAGTTACAGTTTTGCGATGAGGTACACACATGCCTAACTAGTGATGTGCAGGGGCTTGGTGCCAACCCAGTTTGCCTGAGTTCACCAAAGAATGCTCAAAACTGTGACCAACACCTCCCCTTCCCAATCAGTTGCAGCAGGTGCATTCCTCGTCCCACACATGTGCATCAAAGGGGCAGGGAATGCCGCTGCCAGAATTGATTGGGCTAGGAAGGAGGGGTGTCAGTAACAGCTTTGAATGAACCTGGGCTTGCGTTAAGGCAGTCCATAAAAGTCAATGGGCTGCCAAAACATCACAACATCCCAAAAATCGGACATTCCATCAAATTTCTAACATAGCGCACCACAACTCATTATAGTGCACTGCAGTGCATTACGGCAACCTGCAATGCATATGTGTTGCTATAGTGCATTGGGGTGCCATTCCATTTTCAAATTTTAAATTGCATGGCACCACAATGCAGCTACATGTATTGCCACGCGTTGCCCATGTGACCATTTTAAAACTTTTTTTTTAAAAAGAAGCTTTTTTACATTGAAACTTAAATAGACAGAAAACCATCTCTAAATACATCACCTGCACTCAGCTTTAATCAATACTTTGACAGCTGAAACATTTTCCTAATTTCATCAACATTGCCTGGATTCATTTAGCTGCCCGGATTTCTAATCACTGGAGTACAAGGTACAAGTAGGGACACTTCCGGCAATAGGGTTGCTACCTTTTCTTCAAGCGAAACCCGCTTTCATTTATTTGGGAGTGGTGACTTATTCATATGTAAATAGCGCCACCCATTCATATGTAAATATCACCTTTGAGACTATTTTCAGTGGGGGGCCAGTAGCCGCTATCTTAATTTTGGTTGCCCCTGTCTGGCTGACATCTTGTGTCTGGATTTCTGCTACCATGAAACCCGGACACAGCATTCAAAACCCGGACTGTCCGGGTGAATCCTGGACAGGCGGCAACCCAATCCAGCAATGTACCCTAATAAACGTATGCAAATTATCCTCTCTCAAAAGAGAAAGAACTTTTTAGCAGATGACATGTTTTTGCAAGGCAGGATTTTAAAGTAAACCTGTCATCGTACAAATACAGTTACAGCCACTGTCTACTTCTTTTAGAACCATGGCTGTCATATTTGTCCGCTCTCTTCACTACTTCCTGAGTCAGTGCCCTGGAACAAGCCTGCAGGTCAGAAGTTCTGACCTCACTTCCTGCATGCAAATTCTAGGGTCAATGGCCAACCTAGTAATGAAATAACTTCCATGACATGTTCATTCTGAAGCTGAAATCTGGGCAGAACAAATATTGTCGAAATCAAACTTGCTCAACGTTTGAACACTTTCAGGTCTTAGGGAACCTCGGCCTATAACTATTATACCTACAGCTCACTGGACATTAGTGCGAACTGCAAGTTTTATGAATAAATACAAGAATAAGAAATGTGGCCTAATTTGGGTATTTGACACCCTGGACTGCTCTATGTCACACAACTATCTGCAATAATAGTAATAATAATAATGAAAATAAACTAATAATAATAACCAAGGCCAGAAAATAAATAAAAAGCATGAACATTTTATTTCTTCCTCACATTGGTGGTCCGTAGAAATATCTCCACTTACATCAGAGGTCAGTGTAGTCCTTATTTATACTGGTGGTCAGTGAAGTGCTTTGTTATATTGGTGGTGAGGGCCCCCCTTAGATTGGGAAGAATGCCCCTTTCATTGGTGGTCAGTGGGAAGAATGCTCCTTACATTGGTGGTCAGTGGGAAGAATGCTCCTTACATTGGTGGTCAGTGGGAAGAATGCTCCTTACATTGATGGTCAGTGGGAAGAATACTCCTTTCATTGGTGGCTAGTGGGAAAAATGTTCCTTACATTCCTTACATGGTCAGTGGGAAGAATGCTCCTAATACTGGTCTGGTGGCCAGTAGGAAGAATGCCCCCTTACAGAGAGCCGGACAAATTATTGGTGCATTGGTTTCTTATCTAGGAGGCAGAAAATGCTCATTGTTCAAGGAACCTCCAGGAATCTCTGGAGGAACCTTGGGGTTCCATGGAACTGTGGTTGGGAAAGCCTGCTCTAAATACAAGAGGTGGCAGTGTTTTTGTGTGAATTCTGTGCAAGATTCTAGCATGAAGCCACTTCTGTACCTTGCACCTGTACAGATATTTTCTGTAATAAAGACCGATCACTGCTACTCTCTCTCTCCGGGTGACTAGTCTGGTATCTGCCTCTACTGTAGTTTTCTGCAGGCGGCCTGTAGTAGATGGAGTCTACTGGGCCCCTCCCACAGCTCAGCTCACTGCAGGAGAAATGTGCTGCACGGTGATGACATCATCACTACGTCTACAAGGCATTCGGTCCACACAAATTGGATTTGTAACCTGTGTGGCTATTGAGGAGCATATTTAAATGAAGGGTTGTGTACCCAGAGTTCAGCTTTAAGTGAATGCCACACTCGCTGGGTTTACTAAGCTTTACATGACCTCTGCTAAACGAAAAAGCTGCAAATAATCCTGTTTCAACGCAATGAGCCCCATCAACATGGAGCGGTGATCCTCTGCATCATGTGAACAACCGCAGGAGCATCTTCACTGGGGCACAGGTAGGAAGACATCATGCCATGCTCACTGGGAAATGTAGGCATAGATGACAAGACAATTAGGACACCTTATATCTTTGTTTTCCAGTCTGATCCTGAAAAATAAATGACCAGTAATTCAGCCTGATTAAAGCTGAACTTCTTCCTTAATTATTTAACGGAGCCGGCCAATCGGAGGCTCTGCTGCCGCTCTCCCCGGATGACATGAAGGTTTACCGGGCACAGGTGTCAAGGGACAGCCAGAGCCTCCCACTGAGAGTTTATAGACAGAAGTAAGTCAGCAGACATTAAGTGTCAGAGCCAACATCAGACGGAATCAGTGGCTTTGATCACAGACCTCCACAGGAAGCTTAGATCTCAGACAAATTAGATAAAAATGAATTTATAGCAGATTCGTATCCTCGGGCAACCACGGCTGAATTCTGTCTTAGGAGTGGCATGGTAAGTATCAAAATATATAAACCGGAGCATTTCCTTTTCTTCGTGTCTTCCTGATAAATTCTAATTGGAGGGAGAGAAGAGAAGACTTTCTGCTCGGACCTCAACTCGGTCAAAAAAAACGCCGTAGATGGACAACATGGAGACTTGGTGGTTTAGCATAACTAAGGGCAATGGGCCCCAGTGCAAAATATGATTGGAGACCTTAATATAACCATCTTCCAATGTCTTGCTGGGACCTTCGGTGGCTAACTTTCAATAAAATGGAACATAAAAACTAAAGGGGGTGTCCAGCACATGGTTCTCACTAGAGATGCACCGAAATTATATTTTTAGATCGAAGCCGAAATTTTAAAAAATTGTCACGCTGAAACGGAAACTGAAAATTACTTTTTTTCCAAACGTTTTAAAATGATTTTTAAATTAATTTATTTTCATTTTTTTAAACTTTATTTTTAGGGGTTTAGGGTAAATATCAGAGCTCAAAGCAGACCCCTGATATTTTACTTTTAAAATAAAAAAGGAGATTGAGGACATAGAGTCCTAAATCCCTTTTTCTGCAGCCCCGGCAGTCAATGAACAGGAGATAGTATCAGTTACTATGTTCACAATCATGAATGAACAGGAAGTGATGTAGAGCATTTCCTGTACATTCATAACTGGGGACATAGTATGCTTACTATGTCCTCAGTTATTTACGAACACTTAGCGATCAGTACCAATCTGAGTGTTTGTGCTCCGATCTTCATGCTGATTGCTCCGCCTGTCACAGGAGCCGAGCTCTCCTTCTGCACCACCCTGCTCGGCCTCCAGACTCCTCCCTGCACCCCCCTGACTGCAGTCTTCCCCCCCATGCACTGTCCGCTCGGGCTGCTGACAGCTGTCTCCTCCCCACACTCCCCTGCTCAACCTACGGATTCCCGTCTCCTCCCCGTACAGTCTGCTTGGCCTCCTGACAGCTTCTCTCCTCCCTGCTGGGCACTGGCTGATGGATCGGCTCTGTGTCCCCTCCGATCCCCACTGCCTCTGTTGACACAGGCAGGGGAGAGCAGCGGGGATCGGAGGAGACCCAGACCAAAGCTTGCAGCTGTCAGCCAGCAGGGAGGAGAGAAGCTAGGAAGGCACAACATTTTCATCCATTTTTGTACTATCAGCATTTTGCCCATAGTACCATTTTTGGCCAAAATGTTTCGGCGCATCCCTAGTTCTCACTGTTGCCAAGTGCTGAAGACAATTAGGTAAACTGAGCCCAATGGCTTACTGGAAATGAACTTCAGCTTTACATTTTTTCGCCACACTTGTAACAAAGTCCTCTCCTGTGTTGAAAGCGATTACTCTTAATTCACGACAAGCTTGCATTTCCACAATACAAACCTTTGAAGTTGCAGCAGCTATCTTGAGCCCACCTTCATTTCCTGTCTTAATGACTTCATTCATCACCAGTGGCCAGCAGGGATGCACATCTAAAGGGAGGTCCGATCCCTTTCCAATCAGGAAGCCGGGCAGCGTGTAATGACTTGCTGCCCGGCTTTCTGATTGGTGGGGAAGCTGGCCAATCATGAAGCCGGGCGCCGTGCAATGATGCGGCGCCAGGCTCTCTGATTAGCCGGGAAGCCTCATGACGAGGGAGCATAGAGCCGGCTTCCTGGCCAATAAGGAAGCCGGGCGCTGCGTATTACACGGCGCACAACTTTCTGATTGGCCAGAGAAGTATGGGGACGGCTTAGTGACGAGAAGTATGGAGACGGCTTCTCTTCTAATCGGGAAGCCAGGTGGCCGGTCTTTACACGCCGCCTGGCTTACTTAATGGGACTTCCAGTACTCAGTGTTTGGTATCGGCGAGTACCGGTAAAAAAAAATATTGGTACTCGTACTCGATACCAAAAAACCGCTATCGGCGCATCCCTAATACTAAGCATACAAGATGGAATACCTCCCCCATGTACAGAAGCAGCAGCTGGGTGACCCAATACACCGGAGTCCACCCAGAACTAAAAATTAGTTTTAAGTAAAGTTTAAGTTTTTTTTTTTTCATCAAAACACATTTTATCACCATCCGCAACATCCCCGGAACAATTTCAAACCCCCCCCCCTCGGGCATTTCATTGCATACGTTAGGACCCGTTGATGGATTTAATACAGATTAAGGGATTAGGCTTGCCGAATAATAGCAATTAGCTCATACGATGTCCCCTTACCATAAAAAATGGATTTAAATGATCAGAAGCGGATGAACTAGACCAAACACGGTAATGGAAAATTATCCCTGTGAATAATCAAGCGGCTTACTTTAAATCAAATTCTGTAGAAGATTAAAATCCCATCTGAATATTAAACCTGATCTTATTAACGGAAAACGCGTCTTTCCGGGTGCGAGGAACACAGCTTTTATATTCATTTACATTGCGGGGGGGGGGGGGGGGACAGCCAGAGGAAGA
>NW_017306801.1:920878-936289 GCF_000935625.1 Nanorana parkeri | reverse complement strand
GAATCAAAGTGGAACTCCGCACATTTTCACTGGTTGTCTCTAGATTGGGGGGATGACCTGAACCCCTGACAGCTTTTTTTCCCTATGTGTGGCCTCGGTAAGGAGATTCTCTTAATTCCTGCTCCAGAGACACAACAGGAAGTGAAAGCCAATCTCTTCGATGTCTGTGAAGGTTCTCATTCGTCCAGGTCATGGTATATCTGTAGAAAATAAATCAAAGCAATTGGACTTGCTGTATTTTTCTTGAAGACGTTTCACTGGTTATCCGACCAGCTTTCTCAATTCAGAAATGAGGAAGCTGGTTGGATGACCAGTAAAACATCTTCAAGCAAAATACAGCAAGTCCAATTGCTTTGATTTATTTTCTACAGATAATCTCTTCAATGTGAGGGGTTAACCTTCTCTTAGACAGTTGTCAGTGGTGCTGGTGTCCCCAATATGGCAATTTCTATCCTGACAACAGTTCTGTTCTTTTAATCATGTACAGTGTAGGCTCAACATCACATTTGGATATTATCATAGCATCCTGTTTTCCGTAAGCCATGTACAGCACCCTTCCTACCAGCCATGATCTGCCTGCATTGCATAGAGCAGCACCGAGACCCAGAATCTAAAATAAGCTCAAATACATATAAGGGAGCTGTTTAACTTAATCTTAAAGTGACATTAAAGTCATAAATGAGGAGAACTATGGGGAAAAGCCCTGACCCCATAGTTCTCCTTTAAATGATGCCTCTTGATCCGATTATCTTCTTCCTTCCACTTGTATTGAGAAGTCCCTCCAGCACTTGTGCCGGTCTCTGATCCAGTGCAGACTCCTCAGGTCCCACGTTGTCTGTCCAACGTGCACGCTCACGGCTGCGGGCATTCACCTCCACTGGGTCTCTCCTCTTCTCCCCAACGAAGATCTCTACTATGCATGTTCCCTTCCTATCATCGTGCTCGGCCGCTCGAGAAGCTCCAGATCTTTAGACGGGAGCGAGCGGCGGAGACACAGGTAAGTAATTACCTTTTCGGTAACTTTTTTTTTTTTTTCTAAACATTAGATATATGCAAATAAAAAAAGAAAAACAACGAGTGTTTTATTATACTATAAGCCTGTACAAAAATGTTATAGCCACATATACATAGTTACATAGTATTTGAGGTTGAATAAAGACATAAGTCCATCAAGTCCAACCTATTGTGTGTGTGTGTGTGTGTGTGTGTGTGTATAGGTCCCTGAGTGTTCTCATGGGACTGTAGGTGACATATGCTTATACTAACTGAATATTCTAAATAAATAACCACAAAAAAACACACTAGTTCATCAGAATTGGCATTAATTGGCCGCGGCATTTTAATTAACCAGTAAAATGTTAAAACCAATCATATTGCCCAATCACCCAAAAATCACACATAATAGTCCCCACATTCCCATGAAAATGGGCCTCTAATGGACGCCATTTTTACATTCTTAAGTACACCCTTGTACATTACAGTCTCTCAGGAAATCGTCCAAAAGCTTCTTGAATGATTCCACACTATTTGCTGAAATCACTGCTTGTGGCAGTGAGTTCCAGACCCTTACCGCGCGAACTGAGAAGAACCCCCTTCGCCCCTTGTGTTTGAATTTTTTTTCTACCAGTTTTAGGTGGTGTCCTCTAGTCTTTGTTACGGAATTAATCTCAAAGAGTTTGTTGCTAATGTCGCTATGACTATGGAACATTTTGTACATGAAAATCATGTCCCCCCTTAATCTCCTTACTTCCAACGTAAACATGTTTAAATTTAGTACCCGTGTCTCATAGCTCTTGTCCTCCATCCCTTTATGAGTTTGGTTGCCCTCCGCTGGACTTTCTCCAGTACAAGGACATCCTTTCTGTGGACCGGTGCCCAAAACTGCACCGCATACTCCAGGTGGGGATACAGAATGGTTCAACTCTATTTTTTCCCCCCTGCGTTTGTGTCATTGTACAGGACGCCAGGAATGGGTCCTGGATGGACGGTATATCCCTCCCTCGTTTAGGTGGTGGTCCCGTTAAGGTCACCTTGTATTCAGGGATCTCGCCAAACAGGGTGAGGGGTTCCGGGTCGGACTTGTATGGGAAACTGCTAGGCGGTCTTCCATGAATTGTTAATTATACATGGGCCCCGGAATCTGGAGGCTCAGAGAGATTTTTGGGTGGGACAGAGCCTCCATCCCTGACTACAGCCAGTTCTGGCAATGAAAGGGTTAACCCACTAGCCAGAGGGTGTGTTAAAAAGGAACAGGAAGCAAGTCAGTCTGTGCCTGTGAGGAGTGTTTGGAGCAGGACACATGGCTGTGTGTGTTAAGCTTGGGAATACTGTCTACCGAGACACTGCTGGGTCCATACTGGGACCGTCTATGAGCAGGCTGGGACTCTAACCCTGAGGTGGGACTTGGTATACAGGCGCTGAGCCGAATCTTGCGTTTGCTGACAATAAGCCATTTTTATTTGATTGTTTGAAGAAAAGAATAAAGTTTTTATTCGCTGATACGGCCGGCTACAGGTCATATCCGCCCTGAATATTACAGTCACCTTTATACCATTGGGAAGATTTCCCTCCACTTCCTGTTCTTAGACAGAACAAGAAGTGAGAGGAAATGCCTGCAAAGTGAGGGAGATATCCACTTAGACATTTTGTCTTATTGGAAGATTTCCCCTCTATTCCTGTTTTGATGACAACTCAAAATGTTGTATTATCCCTCAATTTCAGTCCCAGTGGCAATGGTCACCAGAAAAAATAGGGACGCTGAATTTTTGGCTTTTTATTTGAAAGCCCAACTCCAGGCTAGTTTTTTTTTTTTTTTTTGTTATCATGTTTGTGCCATTCTCTGCATCAAGTAGGACCGCCGGGCAGAAGAGGCCCCAGCATGTTATGTGACTGTCCAGAAGACCTCAGAACAGAATTTGCTTCCATTAGTGATCTATTGCTGGCTGCAATCAGCCAGCAATAGATCACTATAGCAGCTCAGATACTGCTCTATTGAGAGGCTGGGCAGAGTTGTAACAGCTCTTCTGCCGTCACCTCACTACACTGCCAATGTAAACACGATAGAAAACCATTGTATATACATATGTGTTCCTATGGAGGGATCTGTAGAAGGATCAGAAGCCAAGGAGCTGATCATTTCAGCTCCTGGACTTAGTGTTGTACCATCACTGACAGCCAGCAATTCTAACACCACATGATACTGGGATCCAAGAGAACTTCAGTCTGGGTGACATTTTAAAATGGCGCTGTGATAAACAGCCACTGACCCTGACACTTCTTAAAACGACACCCTGTGCTGGCCATAAGGAGACTAAATATGGCTGCCACCTACTGTAGACCACTGGAGGTCCAAACTGAGAAATGGTATACAAGGACTGTTTTCAGAGACGTGACATTCCTTGTGTATACAACGCCCTCATGACGACCAGTGAAATCTGAATATTAGCCACACAATATCATTTTATGCAATGGGTGTGAAAAGGGTTCTATGTAAGGAAGACGAGGGATCCTCTACTCACTTTCACCTTTCTTCCGTTTGAAGAAGCAGAAGAAGAAGAGGAACAAAACAATGGCAGAAGCTGCAGAGCTGAGCACAACCAGCATGAAGATATTCTCTCTATTGCGCCTCAGGATGGGAAAGACGGGGAATTGCTGCGACTGTACGGAGAACGAGAGACCTGCAATGAAAAGGGAAAGTACATCTAGTCAGTAGTCATTGTCATTGTCTATCACAGTTTCTCAAGTCAAAAAAAGACTGCAGGATATATCGAAGAGATTCCTCAATCAGTCTAATCCTTCGACTCGCTTTGGCTGCAGTTCAGCCGAACCGAAGGACTGCTGTACGCGCTATTCACAATGGTGCAATGATTTATATAGACGTGTGATGATATATGTATATGTCAAATGGCTTAATGGCTTAGGCAGATGTGCTATGGTTTATGTAGAGGTGTGATGCTTTATGTAGACTTACGATGACTTATGTAGACGTGCAATGACTTGTGTAGACATGCCATGGTTTATGTAGACTTGTGATGACTTATGTAGACGTGTGATGGCGTATGTAGATGTGCAATGCGTTATGTAGACTAGTGATGGGCCGAACAGGCCCGAGTTCGGTTCGTATTCGAACATTCAAACGTCTGAAAAGTTCGAATTCGAACTTGAACTCGATGCAAGTCAATGGGGGTAGAACTTTCAGAAATGATTGTCCCTTTTAAGAGGGCTTATATGCAAGTTATTGGCCCTAAAAAGGCATGGGGGTCCAGGTACTGCACTAGGGGACAGGAATTAATGAAAACAAAAACAAAACAAAAATATATATATATTTTTAACCCCTTCGTGACTGAGCTAGTTTTCAGTTTCTGTTCATAAATGACTGACACGCTTTTTACATTTTTGCTGTGTGATTCTACCACGTCAGTAATATACTTTCTTACTAAATGTACCCACACATATTATATATTGTTTTTTAGAGGACAGATAGGGCTATATAATTATATCAAACATGTACCTAACGCCTCACTTAGTTTGAATAGAATATAAAAAATGAGGAAAAAAACTAGAAGAAAACACTTTTTTCACAAGTTTTGATTATTTTTTTTTAATTTTTTATAATAATTATAGTATAAAAATATTAAAAAACGGATCTAAATACACCTGAAAAACGCCGGTAAAAAACACGCGTAAAACGCGCATACATAAAACGCCCAGGTGTGAACCAGGCCTTAGAGACTGATCCTGACAGCATGTCAGATTCAGATCTCACATCGTGCCTAGACGATCAGAAATGATACATTTCAAGCAAAGAGATACATTGTATCTCTTGTATCCCTTTGCTTGATATGTATCACATAGCTTCATAAACATCAGGCCAATCTATCGAGCTGTCAAAACAAATAGCAGGGAGGTGAGTCACTCTGCTGCCTCTCTGCTATTTTCAGCTGTCAAATACCGGAGCGCTATTTAGCGCTCCCGTATTTGCATGTAACGGCTTCATTCTTTCATTAATGAAAGAAATAAGCTTTTACAAAAGCTTAACTATTTCATCAATGAATGCCTCAATACTGAGGCATTCATTAGTGACTGGTAACCGCTGAGAATCAGCAGTTACTGGCATTACAGAGCCTGATATAACTCGTCACGTACTGTGTACGTGGCCAGTCATATAGGCAGAAAGTGCTGGGATGTACAGTGTACATCTCCCGTCATGAAGGGGTTAAAGGAACAGTGATTTTTACCTCAATTAAAGGGTAAGTATAAAAATGAAAAATTCCTTCAAATATCTTGCCTGGGGGGTCCCCTTAAACTTCTTGTGAAGTGGCTGATCTGTACGATGTATAGAACTCTGCTATAGAACTCTGCTACAGAACTCTGATAAAGATTTTCTCTATTTGAACTCCAGCAACACACTACGTAGGGCTGCGGTGTAAGCAGCCTTATATAGTGTGCTGCTGGGACTTAGCTATGAGCCTTGATTGGGCAAAGTCATCATGAACATCCCACAAAGTTCATGCGTTCGGCGAGCGCTCCAACTAGCAATGTTCGAGTCGAACATACAGCACATCCCTAATGTAGACATGCAATGACTTATGTAGCATACTATGGCTTATGTAGATGTACAATGACTTATGTAGACGTGTGATGGCTTCTGTAGATGTGCGATGCATTATGTAGCATGCAATGGCTTATGTAGATATGCGATGATTTATGTAGACATGCGATGGCTTGTGTAGATGTCTTGTGGTTTACTTAGCCGTGCAATGACTTATGTAGCATGCAACGGCTTGTGTAGTCATGCAACGGCTTATGTAGATGTGCGATGACTTATGTAGAAGTGCGATGACTTATGTAGAAGTGCGATGACTTATGTAGACTTGCGATGACTTATGTAGACGTGTGATGGCTTATGTAGACGTGCCATGACTTATGTAGACGTGCCATGACTTATGTAGACGTGCCATGACTTATGTAGACTTGCTATGACTTATGTAGACGTGTGATGGCTTATGTAGACATGCGATGACTTATGTAGACTTGCGATGACTTATGTAGACTTGCGATGACTTATGTAGACTTGCGATGACTTATGTAGATGTCTTGTGGTTTACTTAGCCGTGCGATGACTTCTGTAGCATGCGACGGCTTGTGTAGAAGTGTGATGACTTATGTAGACTTGCAATGACTTATGTAGACTTGCGATTACTTATGTAGACTTGCGATGACTTATGTAGATGTCTAGTGGTTTATGTAGACTGATGATGACTTATGTAGATGTGTCGTGCTTTATGTAGACGTGTAATAACTTATGTAGATGTGCGATGTTTTGATCACCATGAGAAAACTTTTCTCAGCCAAACAAAACAATTCTCACATAAACTTTTTTCCTTCTCAGCAAACGCTGTGAAACATATTTACACTGCATTGTGTTTCAGCATGAAACAGTGTATTCGCAGGATCTGAATCACAACCTGAGGACAGTTACAAATAAAGAAGGTGGATTTTCTGAACTACCAAAGGAATAAGGCGTCAGCCTAGAGCAGCTTCTGCTGCTGGATAACAAATATTGAAATGACTTAGAGAACCATCAACAGCTGTCTCCCCAGACAGAAATAGCTGCAATTACCTGAGATTTTGTAGTACAAAAAGTACAGTAGAAAAAAATAAAATGTTTGCATCTGTGTAAGGCTGATGTTTGGGGATATGAGAAACATAATTAAATGGGGACTGAGAATTTCATATGCAGATGCGGCTATGCATAAGCTTTAAAGGTGCCCCGTCGAAAGTTAAAGCTGAACTGCGATCACAAAGAAATGTATTTGAATATATATTTTTCAGAAGCCTCAAAGGATATAAATTCACTTTGTGCGCACCAAATGCCTTGCATACCCAGGTAGCAGTGACATCATCACTGTGCTGCACACAATCTGCACAAAGAAAGGGACCCAGCAAGTCCCATCCTCTACAGTTTGCCTGCAGTAAACCATTGTATTCAGATTCAACATGTAGGGTGGGATCCCCTGCCTAAGGAAGGGGATCCTGCGAGACCCGAAAATTTGCATCTAGTGTGATGTATGCTGCATTTTCGTCAATAAACGCAATTGTGCTGCACCTATAGTGCCGGTGTCTACATTTCTATTGGTTCCTGAATCTGTGCTGTGGAACTTCTTCTTAAAGAGGACCTGTACTGTGGAAGGTGTGCCTAAAAAAAGCAAGCAGAGGGCAAAGGACTAGGCACCAGTATTGCCTGTGGTCTCCTTGCAGCTGATATTTTTCCCATTACAGTTAGGCCCGAAGCAGAACAAAAAAAAAGGCGGAGGGCGTAGATGACTAAGTGAAAAGGGAATACAAGGAATAAAGAGTTTATTAAGGGATGGGTCAACAGGGCAGGGTCACTTAAATAATTGGTCAGGTTCAAAGTTCGGGCGGAGCCTTTGTGGTGGTCTGAGAAGGAGGGTCTTACTGGAGTAAAGCTGGCCATACACTTTACAACCATCGCACAACTTGAGTCGTGCAATGGATGTAAAGTAATTACGATTGTAGGATTTCCCGCGATTATCGTACGATAATCAGCAGGTGTATGGGCACCTTTAGTCTGAGATCGTCGGATGAAGAGAGAAATTCCCGCTCACCCGCCCAGTATATTGGTGTTTGTGGTCTTTTGAAGGTGGAGAACATAGGTGATGGTGGTTAATATCTGGGGATGTGTCTTGACATGGGTCCTCAAGTCATAGTGATTTATGGTAGTCGAACAGGTAATTGAGATATGGATGTGTCTGCAGTCAATGTGCAGGTTGTCCCCGAGGCGGTGTGGTCCGGCTGGGGGCCTAACAGATTCAAGGGGTTCCACAGAGACAGCATATCTGGTAATAATTTGGGCCTTCAAAAGACCTTAAAATATCTCATGCTTAATTTTCAGTTCTGTTAAGTTTATTATGGTTATTTTTGTATAATAAAAAGGCTGCTATGGCCATTCAACTCCATCAAAAGTGTGGTCTAGTTTTATTGGGTTGAAGAGGGGAGTGGAGTTGCCACCTTTTCTTCAAGCGAAACCCGAACACTCTAGCGACGCGCTGACATTTTTTTGGGGAGAATGAGTCATGGCTTATTCATATGCAAATAGTGCCGCCCATTCTTATGTAAATATCACAGTTGAGGCTATTTTAAGTGGGGGGCCAGTAGCCCCTATCTTAATTTTAGTTGCCCCTGTCTGCCTGACATCTTGTGTCCGAGATTCTGCTCCCGTGAAACCCGAACACAGCATTCAAAACCCTGACTGTCCGGGTGAATCCTGGACAGGTGGTGACCCTAGAGGGGAGGTTGGTAGTTCCAGTAGTCTTTGTATCAAGGGAATTGGGACATCGGTTCTACGTTAGTCATGACTTTGTTCTGCTCCGTGTATCTGTGTGGAGGCAACCATCTTGGTAGAAATAGGGCTTTGCTTCATTGTGTCAGAGCTAGTCCCTTGATGACTGGTATGACAGGGAATATTCAGTAAGCAGCAGGAAATGTGGAGGAAGCACAGATCCACACAATAGATTAAGCAGAAGTAGGGAGATCCGTGCATTGCAGGTCCTCAGGTACAGGTTCTCCCTCCAGCAAGGAAAACAGCCATCAGCATAGTAGTGACACCAAATCTCAACCTAAATATGGTAAGACTAGAAGTCAAAGGTAGCAGTGCCTTAGATGATCCAAAACTGCAAATATATATCAATCTACTGCTTCTCCTTCATATCTACAGCTACCATATACGTATCCCAACTGTGTACAGTATTTAGCCAATTGCCTGTGTTTAGCTCCAGCTAATGGATATTGATGCTGGGAGAAAGGGACGGGGATTGGAAAACTGAGGTCCAGCTATGCTTTAAATGGTGATTTTGTATATCATACGTCTGGGTTTGTTTTTTAAAGTGTGCCTGCAGTTCTGCTTTAAGATGCTGGCGATTGATTCAAGCTCTTCTGGGGCTACGTTAACACTTCAGCGACACCAGGAGGCGCGATCATGTGCTAGTGCACACAGCATTTGACCGCATGGCCCAATTGAATTCAATGGGGTGACATCCGCGTGGCAATCGCTAAAAAGGCACAAGTAGCTGTTTTTGCGACACACGACGTGCGGCTTTTTTCGTGGCGGAATTTTGGCGGGAAACTGCGCAATCCGCCCGGTGCGACTGGGGTACCATTAGAAAATAATGGCACCCACAGCGCGAACGGCTGCGTTGGGAAACTCCGTGGTTTTGTGCACGATTGCTGCGCGGTCAGGAGTCGCCCAGATGTGAACCTAGCCTCAAACTGAAATAACAAATATGGCGGTTGACCCCTTCAAAAAGTGAATGGCCACTCCTGGCGCTTTAAAACTTTACTCTCAAGTTATTTTACTTGACTATTCTCAGACCGTACCATAAATTATCCTTGCAATATCTATTGGCTTTTACACATACTTCGGTTTTTGTTCTCTGTGTCTAACACAAGATAAATATAACATTTCATGAATATTCACCTTGCATAGAAAACGCGTTCAACTTTTTTTTTTTTGTAGGATGGCCCAGCATTAAAAGCATGTAATATGCCCAGTAGTGTTTGCCGTGTACCCCAAAGGACTTTCCGTAATTGTCAGTTCCACCAATTTCACACCCCCCTGAGTCACTGAATAAAGAGGGCTTTTTTTTTCCCAGGCATGTTGTTTGGAAAGACTCAGGGGGAGCCAAACAATACAATGAAATCCTGCAGAAAACTCCAACAAACATACTGACATGTGTTCCTCATTTAGACACGGGAATAAATGTTATTATCTGTGGCATCTGGGCTATATTTTACAAGGTGTATTAATAAAACATGATAGTGATATAGAACAGATCTATAAAGTACTTTAAACAGGGCATTAACCCTATACCTGGACAGGCAGCATATCCTATCTATCTATCTATCTATCTATCTATCTATCCTGGCCAAAAGTCTGACCATCAGACCTACCTATATGGTTCCAGGGAAGGGTACTGTTAATACTACTTTAACACGTTATATGTTGCGGGCGCTGCATAATTTGAAAGTTTAATACTACAGCATACAAAGGCATTTTAGAGCAGCCATTCTCAACCAGGGCTCTATGGAACCCCAGGGTTCCTCCACAGGTTGCTAGGGTTTCCTTGAGCTGTGGCCAATTAACCTCCCATATGATGGTGCCTGCTTATTTCTGGGTCTACCACCACTTAGCAAAGACCACCATTCTGAACACCGCTGATCTCCCTCTGACCAGAAGTTCCGGTATCAGAGGTAAGTATGTACTCGCCCGAATACTTGCTATCGGCACCGATACTAGTATCAGTATCGGCATCGGTGCAACACTAAACACTTGTAGCGCCCATCACCTTTTGTGATGTGACTACTATGCATTTAGTGATAGCCGGGGCTGTAGACAGCCTGGCTGGATTTGTAGTGGCAGTTATCTGGTTAATCCCAGGTGTCTAGCCTTGCCTGTACCCCCCTTGGCGGAGCGTGACTCTGTCATATTGTGGCACAGCCAATGGTAGACACTGTAATATGTGTACAGCACAGCAGCCAATCACTGGGCGTCTTACAGTCAGTGGTGCCTGCTGGGAAAGTGTACATATATGGGTGGGAGCTGCTGTGTGCTCTCTCTCTTGCCTGGACCAGGCATGGATTAGGGCTGGGTCCTGCCCCCCAGGCTAGGCCGGGGGTGGGCATAGGCTGAAGTGAGGGAAGAGGTTTCCCTGATGCCTCCAACATGGGGGAGGCCTGAGAGATGGAAAGAGGAAAAGAACCAGGACCAGTGCAGGCTCTGGAAGTGCCCTGGATCTATGCGGACTTCAGAGCAGGGTCGGTGTTTCTTTCCTGGATTGTGGATCTGCATTGCTACTCTTACAAGGTCCGTGGAGTCTGGAGCTTCTGATGGTTACCCCTAGACACCTAGAACCCCTATACCTTCTCTCCCACAGAAGATGTTCAATAAACTGTTCAACTAGCATCATACTACTGAAGTGGACATCAATTTATGGGCACCAGAAACGGGCGGTTAGTGCTAATGGGCGCAGCTGGAAATCAACCCCTAGACAGACCAGATGTGGACCGGGCAAACAGCGGCTCCTTGGGGGGAGTTATCGTTACACACTATTTATACATTTTATATTTTAGTTCTGATCATAATAGATACAAAAAATATATGCAAAATCATTGCATTTCATTTAAAAGAAAACCAAACTGAAAAAATATGTAGGCTGCCATTGCTGACCTCTTCTACTAACAATGCAAGTTGCCTTAAACTCATGCTGATCCAAATCTTCAATACCTATTAGTCGGTGATTTAAAACAAGAATGCAAAAAATTATTCTGACTTCACTCTGACCTTGTGCTGTGCTGAATGTGACATACTCCAAGCTGTCCTACTTAGCATGGTATACTATGAACTTTCCCACCCTGTAACCCCTTATTCATACACTGTCAGTCACATGACATATATTGGCTCAAAACATTATGCTGTATATAACATACCCCATATGTTGTGATGTACAGTACATGACTTATTCATTACTTTGTATATAGAGTGTATATAATGCAGCTTACCAGTCCTTATATGTGATGGCTGCATTCATTTTCTTTTTTCAGGGTAGGAACATTTTAAGCAAGTACCGAAAACACACGTTAATCTTAGCAGATATGTCGTGTCCTTGTAATGACATTGCATGCAATATTATCTGACTTCCAAGCTATCTTCTGTAAACTACTAATTTTCCATCCCCTGTGAAATGGAGATGGAGAGGAAGATGTATTTGTAGTCCAAATCAGTAGGGCAGCCCGTGGTGACAACCATGGCTCCCCCCATAGATGAGCATAGCCACCCAAGGACAGGAAATGCATAGCTCCCAACTTTCGGAGATAGAAGAGGAACACCTTCCAACACAATCTATTTAGGCTATGGACACACGCCTGCCACACCTCCAGTTATATATAGGCAATGGACACACGCCTGCCACACCTCCAGTTATATATAGGCAATGGACACACGCCTGCCACACTTTCAATTATATATGGGCAATGGACACACGCCTGTCACACCTCCAGTTATATATGGACAATGGACACACCCCTGCCTTGCCCCCAGTTATATACAGGCAATGGGCATACCCCTGCCATGCCCCAGTTATATACAGGTAATGACACGCCACTGCCACACCTCCAGTTATATATAGGCAATGGGCATACACCTGCCACACCTCTGTTAAATATCATTAACAGATCATTTATTCACCATAACTTTTCCTTTATACTGGTTTTTCAAAATAGCAAACAAGATAATTAAGAGATGAGATGAAAGATTTTGCTAGTTAAATAGAACATTTTGTATAGATATCTATACGTCAGAGTGAAAAGAGTGACAGCCAAGGAGGATAAGGGGACAGAGGGATTTTGTTCCAAGGGATGGACAGTCCCTGTGAGTGAGTGATAGTTGGGATGTATGGAAATGCGTTATTGGCAGGATCACCAGATAAAAATAAAGGGGGTAAAAAAACAGAACCCTGACTGGTAAGCGGCAATATATTCATTCTAATTTTTGGGTTTATATACGCTTTAATAATCACATTGTTGTCGCATAGTAGAACTTCAGCCAACAGGGTTCACACCAAGGGGGATGTATTGGTCACAGTTTTGTATGGGCTTGGGCAAACGTCAGTGAACTGGGTTCACACCAAGGGAGGTGCATCGGTCACAGTTTTGTATGGGCTTGGGCAAACGTCAGTGAACTGGGTTCACACCAAGGGAGGTGCATCGGTCACAGTTTTGTATGGGCTTGGGCAAACGTCAGTGAACTGGTTTCACACCAAGGGAGGTGTATCGGTCACAGTTTTGTATGGGCTTGGGCAAACGTCAGTGAACTGGTTTCAAACCAAGGGAGGTGTATCGGTCACAGTTTTGTATGGGCTTGGGCAAACGTCAGTGAACTGGTTTAACACCAAGGGAGGTGTATCGGTCACAGTTTTTTTTTTTCAGCAATATTTCTTTTATTGAAATGTTTTTGTTATACATCGTTCAACATAAAGAAGACAAAACAGCCTTGATACAGGGTATTTGAATACATAACTGTCACGTTGGTAAATACTAATAAATGGTCATGTATTGGAATCTATGTCATAGATGCAGTATATAGAGTAGAACACAGTAAAAAATGACATAATGCGTTCAGGGACACCTGTATCAGACAAAACTATACAAACCAACTAGAGAAAAAAAAAGGAATTCTTAATGAGAGGCACATTGGGTGCTTGTATAGGAAATATGAATGGCTTTCAACCATTGTTGCTCAGAGAATATAATTCCCAATTCGCGTTCCCATTTCAGCATGTGAGTAGTCTTAATGAAGCCCAAAGTCGGTCACAGTTTTTTATGGGCTTGGGCAAACATCAGTGAACTGGGTTCACACCAAGGGGGGTGCATCAGTCACAGTTTTGTATAGGCTTGGGCAAACTTTATTGATCTGGGTTCAAACTAGACATGTGCGATTCGTTTCGTTACGAATCGAAATTCGTACGAATTTTCCTGAAATTCGTAAATTCGGAAGCATCCGAAATTCGAATTGCAGTTTACGAATTATATCCGAAATACGAAATTCGGATACGGAATCCGTTAACGGAATTCGTATTTCGTTTTGGTTGACCAATCAGAGGTTTTCTCTTCTGCTGCTGAGAGTTGCATTACAATACAGGCAGGAAATACGAAATTCGGATACGGAATCCGTTAACGGAATTCGTATTTCGTTTTGGTTGACCAATCAGAGGTTTTCTCTTCTGCTGCTGAGAGTTGCATTACAATACAGGCAGGAAATACGAAATTCGGATACGGAATCCGTTAACGGAATTCGTATTTCGTTTTGGTTGACCAATCAGAGGTTTTCTCTTCTGCTGCTGAGAGTTGCATTACAATACAGGCAGGAAATACGAAATTCGGATACGGAATCCGTTAAAGGAATTCGTATTTCGGATAAAAAAACAACTACCACATCGTCTCCAATATTAACAAAGGTATTTTTGCTTTTTGACTTCATCATAACGAATGTTCGTAAAGTTACAAAAATGTGCCGAAACTAACGAAAATACGTATTTCGTACGAATCCGAATTGAGTTTCGGATACGAATTACGAAATACGAAATAACGGATATTCCGAAACGGAACACATTTTTTGACGGCTCACAAGTCTAGTTCAAAACAAGGGGGGTGCATCGGTCACAATTTTGTATAGGCTTGGCCGAACTTCAGTGAACTTGGTTCACACCAAGGGGATGTATAAGTTACAGTTTTGCATAGGCTTGGGTGAACTTCAGCGAACTGGGTTCACACCAAGGGGGGTGTATCTGCAGGGCCGTCGCCAGGGGGGTACCGCCGACACTCATGTAAGGGGCCTGGCCGGGACCCTTACATGAGTATCGGCCGCCACTGACAGGCGAGGAGGAGCCCTGGCCCTAGCAGCGCTGGGCCACAGCATTGCCGATCCAGCGAACTGGGTTCACACCAAGGGGGATGTATCTGTCACAGTTTTGAACAGGCTTGGGCGAACTTCAGTGAACCAGGTTCACACTAAGGTGGTGGTGGGGGTGGGGGGGATGTATCTGTCACAGTTTTGCATGGATTTGAGTGAACGTCAGTGAACTGGGTTCACACCAACTGGGGGTGTATCTGACACCGTTTGACATGGCCTTGGGCGAAGTAATTTGTACCACCGAGACGTCTATCCACCACCCTTCCATCAATCGCACCCTATTGCTCATCTATATATTCAAAGTGTTATTTATTTACCAAAAATTATAATATTTAATTATTTAACTGAATTTCTTTTGATTTTTGCAGAGTACGGGGCAGGCTTAGACCTGACAGACGTGTACGATTGCGCTATGGTAACCTATGTGCATCAATGAGGGCTCTCTGCAAAAAAAAAAAACCTGACAATATTTACAGCCTCCATAAAAGTGTGTCTGGCAGTTGAAAAGGCAAGCAGACACCTTCCTATTGCGACTTCTGTTCAGACCCCCTAAATCTTCATTTTCACACTCCTCCCGGGCAGAGAGGCACAGGCAACCTAACTGTTTTATCATCAGGAAAAAGGATGTTAATAAAGAGGAAAACTGCAATTTATGAGCGTTGTTTATGGCATGCTACGGTTTTACAAGAGAACTCCCCGACACACGCTGGACCCGGCACTCTATAATTTGGTAAGGAAGCCATAAAATTGAACTTGTTGAAATAAACCAGTTTTCAAAGTAACACGGACATAATTGGAAGATTAGACTCATGTGCGGGGTCTGGGAACGCTGGCTTGCTGGTCTTCGTTAAGATCAGGGCTTCTAGTTAACATATGCAATATTGCAGGAAAAAAGAATTAGTTATAAAACAGAATGAAAGGTAGGA
>NW_017306801.1:918898-920831 GCF_000935625.1 Nanorana parkeri | reverse complement strand
GCGCGTAAAGCAGAACGCCAGCCAAACAGACAGCATGCGCCTAAAAATCCATCTTCATGAATGGTTTTACTTGCTGCAATGTTTTTTAATTCTGTTCAGCCACTCTTGTGATTCACGCACCTTTACGGCACTATAGCCTGGAGGATAATAAAGCTATGATTGAGTTCAAAGGCTTCCTGTGTCACTGCCCCGCCTCCTCTCTGCTCATTGGACAATGAAAACGCATCAACGCGCTTCCAAGGTCCTTCCTCCGCTTTTCCTCACTTTTGGGGTGCCTAACATCCCCCAGCAGTGGCGTCACAAGGGGGGTGCGGCCGGCACCCGGGTGACACCTTTGGAGGGGTGACACCAAAATGACTGTCATCCCCTTTGAAAAGTCGGGCACTCGGTTGTAGGCCGAGAGCCCGACAGTTTCAGGAGAGAGGAGGGGACTTGGCGGCATACCTTATCCTGCCGGGTGAACGTCCACTCCTCTCTCAATTAGATGACCGCGCACTCATGGTGATGTCACGCACATGCGCAATGTTGTCGCAGCGGGGTGTCACCCGGTATTCCGCTCCGGGTGACACTCGGCCTCATGACGCCCCTGCCTCCCAGTACATAATAATGCATTTTGCTGTAAAGGAGAGCCAAACACAGAATGAACAGGCTGCATATAATCCGAATGCAATGCAACCCTGCTCCAGATGTCATACAGGCCAGTCTCCAGGTGACTCGCATATCTTTTTTTTTTTTAGTTTTGGATGGAGTAGGGAATAGCTATGAGCTTGGATTTGGTGCAAACCAGAAATCCTGCAAACCTGGAAGTTAGGTCATATAAGGGCAATGATGTCACCAGCATCCCATCCTTTTGTTTACATAGGTAGGGAATGCCCTGGCTGCAGCTGATTGTTGCGTGCAGTGATTCCTAACTTCTGTGTTCGCACCAAGCGTGAGCTCATAATTAGCTGTGAATGGTCATTTTTTTTAAAATCTGTTTTTGATTTCCCTTCATTTCCTGTCCAGGAGACACAACAGGAAGTAAAACTAAATCCCCAAACTGTCTTAAGGTGGCCATACACTGTACAACCATCGCAAGACCTTAGTCTTGCGATGGTTGTAAAGTGATTAAAAAACGTACGATCTGCCCATCTTGGACAGGCAGATCGCACTCTCGATCATCGCAAGCCGACCCCCCCTGAGGGGCGGGCTTCCGATGACCGCAATGCTGAACGGGCAGTGTGAGCGTGCGCACACCGGCCCGTTCGGCATTTGTCTCCCGAGCACCGTTCAAACCAGCCGAAAATCGTACGATTCTCGGCTGGTTTTCTAGCGTGCTCCCCAGACAAAAGACGTGCGACCGTACAGTAGAAACGGTCGCACGTCTTCGTTCACACTGCACGATTCTCGTACGATCGCGGGATTTCACGCGATTCTCGTACGAGCATCGAGCAGTGTATGGGCACCTTTAGACAATTGTCACTGCAAACGGTTTTTTTTTTGGGTGGTTTCCTCTTTATTTTTATTAAGATGACAACTATTTTGGATTTTAACACTTCCCTTTTCCATTTAAAAAAAAAAGGTTTTAGCTCCAGACACTTAAAGGGCAGCAAAAGAAAGAGAAACAATATAAAGTTATTATTATTTTACTGTCCAGTTTTTCTGGCTATAGTCAATAGTTGAGATGTTTTAAGGGGTATTTATTATATACAGTATATCATTCATGTCAACTGCCCCCAAATTTGCAGGTGACACATCATAATACCATTTGATTATATCCTGATAGTTAAAACCATAGAATTCAGAGAGGGCGCACTTTCTTTTTCACTTAACTGTAGTTAGCAATTCAATATACATATTATATTCCTCCCTAAGCTTGCCTCAAGTCATGGTCTGTCCAAAAAAAGTAATGGGCATGAGGAAAAGCAATAGCAGGATAGGAATGGGGGGGGGG
>NW_017306801.1:911727-918870 GCF_000935625.1 Nanorana parkeri | reverse complement strand
TACCTGGAGGTGAAGTCGCATTAAATATCAGGCACCAGTTGGATCCAGAACTTGAGATGGCCAGGTTGGAGAAGTTGCCCCATCCATCTTGTATCACCACCGTGGTGTTCCCTGGAAAACCAAACAAGTCTCATGGTTAGTGCAGAAGTTGAATGCAATTTTTTTTATACTTCAGTCCTCCTTCAAGTGTAAAGACAGACGGGGTTATTCACAAAGCTGCCGAATAATTACGATCGGCTATTCACTCCGGCTCAGTATGCTGATTTCAGCCGTACATCGGCTGCCTTCAGCTGCTTCGGTCAGCCTAACATGCTCTGCAGAAGGACTTCGACTCAGCCGAGGTAATATCTGGATCAGCTGAGCCGTAGCTCTGGCAGCTCACTTGCTGCCGTTTGCCCCTATTCATATAGGGGACAAACGGCAGGGAGTGAATAGCGGAATGCTGCCGAGCCGCATTCGGCTGGGCTATTCTGCTCGGTACCTCCGTGGTACCGAGCACAATAGAAAATCAATGAAAATAGTCATAATAAAAAAAAGGTTGAAAATGTTTAATTTAAAAAAAATAAATAGTAAAATTTTAAAATGAATAAAGATTTAAAAAAAAAAGAAAAAATATACAATTGGGTGGTGCTAGCAGTGACAGCTAGCTACGCCCAACTGTTTCCTATTGGCCGGCACCTGCTAGACTCTTCTAGCAGTTCCCGGCCAATGAATAACAACTGGGCAGAGCTGGCCGTGATGTCACAGCCGGCTCCGCCCAGTTGTTATTGTTTAATGACAGCTCAGCGTCCCCATGTCCTTTGAGGATGCTGATCTGTCATTACAACTGGACGGAGAAAGCCGTCAGATCACGGCTGGCTCCACCCAGCTGTCATTTGCAGGGCTTACAGCCGGCCTTCGGCGGGCCGTTCTCCTCTCTTTGGCTGTCAATTTGGCTCATATGCCTTCGGCTTGGCTGTCTTCGGCTGCTGTACGGGCTATAGTGAATATTGTGTATAGTCCGTACAGCAGCCCTTCGGCTCAACTGAACTGAAGGGCTCCCGCGACCAAAGCTAGCCGAAGGATCAGCCAAAGCTACAGCTGGATTCTTCGGCAGCTTTGTGAATTACCCTTAGAATGTTGAATTCCAGATACTCAGTGAGATATACGGGACACTATGATCATTTTTATGTTTTAAAACAAAAATAAATATGATGTAGAGCAAAAAATAAAAAATAAAGCAACATTCCTAAACATGTAAGCTGCAGATCCCAAAAACTTCATTATTTTGGGATCCGGATCCGAAATTCAACTCGGTTCGGGTTTCGGATTCGGACAAAATCTGAATTTTCATTGGTTTCGGAAGAGTTAATGAATATTCGTTGCGAATACCACAGAAAACCATATGCAGATATGATTACTAAAGCTGAATCTCCCAGACCCGAATGGCATTCGGGAGCTCCTAAATGCAATTCGGAAATTCGGATCTTGAATGCCATTCGGGTCTAGAAGCCATATAAATAAATTACTAAAGCTGAGGCTCCCAGACCCGAATGGCATTCAGGATCCAAATTTCCGAATTGCATACGGGGGCTCATAAATGCCATTCGGGTCAGGGAGCCATATACATATATTACTAAAGCTGAGGCCCCCAGACCCGAATGGCAATTAGGAGCCCCCGTATGCAATTCGGAAATTTAGATCCTGAATGCCATTCGGGTCTAGGACGCTAAGCTTTAGTATTATAGGTATATACTGTATATGGCTCCCATGTTGCCGTAACAAAAATTTGTATTCAGACCTATTCGGATGCAGTAAACACAAAAAAACACATCTGATTGGCCAGAAAGGTCACATGTCCGATTCAGTTTTATTTTTGAACGAAATTCGGACGGGATCCGAATTTCGGAAACGGACATTTGGATTCAGACACATTCGGAGGCATTGGGATTCGGAAATTCGGATGTGTGGAGGAGGAGGAGGGGCTGTGTGCACAACCTGAGATGCTGCTAATAGATGTGCACCAGACTCTTACCATATGAAATATGTATTTGCGATATTTTCCTATTTAGCTGACTAAAAAGATATCAAACTTATTAAAACAAAAAATGACTCTTAACATAATATATAATGGAAACCTGCTGGAACAATTCTATAAATTTCCGTCAGTTTATAGGGCCTTACAGAACCTAGCCCAGACCACTAATAGTATTTCTGAATGGATGACAGAACAGAAGAGACATGTTGTTTCTAACCCAAGTGCTGTTCAGCCACTCCCCCGAGGAGCTTAAACATGTTGTTTCTAACCCAAGAGGCTGTTCTACTACTATTTCACACAACGCCAGCCTGCACACTGTTCCTGACCTCCCTGTATCATTTAAAGACACATGATCCTGAATCTCATCCATGTTCCCTGCCAACAGCCCATGCAATCCAATCCAGAGGCCAAAAGTAACATGGAAAGAAAACCTGTCACCGCCACCAAAACAAATACAAATACACCTCAGCACTCAACTCTGTTGGCAATTAAACTCCACTACTTTAGGCACAAATAGTTTTCAACTGTATGCAGTGGAGGTCTTGTTAGCACATTGAGGCCCACTCAGAAATGTAAAAGCTACACACCAGCCTTTGCACAGTGTAGTCCGTATGTTATTATATAAGAACCCCCATTGGGTGATCCAATAGAGTTGGTTTCAATAAAGTTTATTTTGCTGGCTAACAACATATTTGGTTGATTGGCCCCTCCCACTGCGCAACTTCCCAGTTAGTTATAAACTGAATAACCAAAGGTTTAGGGACACCTGACCACCACACCTATGTGAGCTTTTGGGCCATCCCATTCCAAAACTATGGGCATTGAAATTGAGTAGCCCCCACTTAGCTGCTATAGTATTCTCCACTCACCTGGGAAGGCTTTCTACATAATTTGGAGTGTATCATTTCCAGACACATACTTTTCATTCTGACCAGTATTCCCTGCCTACAGCCAGGGTTGGATTTGCCACGAGGCCAACGAAGGCCCGGCCTCTGGGCAGCGGGGAGTAAAGGGGCAGCAGGAGTGTGGAATTCCTATCTCCAGACGCTTGGGACATGCAGTTCCGGGTGGGTAGTTGTTTTCTACATTTAGCCCTGCTTTCCGCAAGCAGAACTAAATGTACAGCCGCTTCTTATGTACAAGTCATCTCAGTGATGTTGCTGAGATCACTTGTATGCAGCCTGCAGGTATGTCATCCTCCATTGGGGGGGGGCGAATTGAGAAACCTGGCCTTTGGGCAGCAGGGAAGTAGAGGGGCAGCAGGAGTGTGGAATTCCTATCTCCAGACGCTTGGGACATGCAGTTCCGGGTGGGTAGTTGTTTTCTACATTTAGCCCTGCTTTCCGCAAGCAGAACTAAATGTACAGCCGCTTCTTATGTACAAGTCATCTCAGTGATGTTGCTGAGATCACTTGTATGCAGCCTGCAGGTCTGTCATTCTCCAATATGGGGGAGGTGAATTGAGGAACCTGGCCTTGGGGCAGCAGACTGAGTAAATCCGGCCCTGCCTACAGCCCATGTGCCCAGAGGCAAAAAGTAACATTCCAGGAAAGACCGGTCACCCCAATCTAACTAATACAAACATACCCAAGCACCCACACATAGCCAGCACTGAATGACCCCACCAGCTCAGAGGAGGACACATCCTCCACCTCATGTGGGCTACAGCTCCTGTTCCTGGTCACCACCTCAGCGAAGTTACATACAAGAGGGTATCAATATTATGGGCAAGGCGAGGGGGGTATCCCCTAAAAAAGTGGGAAAATGTATTTGCAGTACCCCAGAAAAAAAATATCTATAGACAGTTATTCTACGGGGATCCGTGTGTTTCACATGGCAAAAAAACAAGCCGGCCGACATCTGTTTTGTGTGATATTTGTTATTTTCAAAATTTTAAACTGTTATTTTAAGTTTGGTTTAACAAGCGGAAAGCACGCCCAAACTTATTAAATGTACCCCTAGGGTTACACGTACCACTGTTTGAGAAAATGCGGTTTAGAACAATTGCTGTTAAGCTGCTTGATAGTACTCACACATCTGACTCCTTTGTAATGTCTATAACCAGCTTAACTGACGTCTGTCATGATGGAAATATGGAAGCGTCCACTTATTCTTAAAACTCCGCCCTTCCCTTCAGTCTTGCCCAATTGTACCGGCTCCTCTCCTGGATTGAAATGTCTTCCTCTGATTTCACTGCACACTCTGAGCTTCTCACAATGTGCATTGGAAGCGGCAGCAAGTCAGATAGAGTCAGCTGGCATTTTCCTCCCCAGCCTGACTGCCTCTGGCCCATCTATTTCATTCAATGGATATCAGTTCTTTCAATCATGGAGGCTCAGCATCACATGTGGGCGCTACCTAGGGCAGTTTGCATTCACTTACAGCCTGCCTAGGAATGCCCACTTATCCAGACTGACATCCACCCATCAAGGCATTTTGGTATTTGCATAACTCCTCTGAAGATCCAGCCCACTGCTTGCAACTAGACTGAGGGCTCCTGGGAGGAGTACTGAGGCAGCGTCCTGTGATGTTTTCAGGAAGCTATGTACAGCACCCTGCTTGCAACAAATTGGTGTTGGAACAAAAGGAAAAGAGGTGAGGCAGCCATGTTGGGAACACTCAGTAGAATATCATACCATACTTACATACCTCCTAAAGTTCTGAGATGGGTATGAAGGACATAATTTAGAACAAACTATGTAGGTTAAGGACACTTAACTCTCGTGCCCCCATTTCCTCGTGCATGAAGCCTTAATGCACTAAAAATTATTGGTGAAACCTATTTTGTCTTTTTTTCACCACTACTTTTCCTTTCTACTGGGTTTTCAAAATAACAAATACAATAATGTAGAGGTTGGATAAAGGTGACAGTGAAGTAAAACACTTTTGGTGGTTAAATAGCACATATGTTATAGTGGTCTATACATCAGACCCAAAAGAGGGACAACTGTGGAGAAAAGACGGAAATATTGGTGTGGTTCCAAAAGAAGGAAAGATGGAATTGGTTCCATGAGAGAGACAGACGGGTTTGGTTCCATGAGAGAGACAGACGGGTTTGGTTCCATAAGAGAGACAGACGGGTTTGGTTCCATAAGAGAGACGGACAGGTTTGGCTGCAAAAGAGAGACAGACGGGTTTGGTTCCATACGAGAGACAGATGGGTTTGGTTCCATACAAGAAACAGACGTGTTTGGTTCCATAAGAGGGACAGATGGGTTCGGTTCCATACAAGAAACAGACGGGTTTGGTTCCATAAGAGGGACAGAAGAGTTTGGTTCCATACAAGAGACAGACCGGTTTGGTTCCATAAGAGGGACAGAAGGGTTTGGTTCCATACAAGAGACAGACAGGTTTGGTTCCATAAGAGGGACAGATGGGTTTGGTTCCATACAAGAAACAGATGGGTTTGGCTCCATACGAGAGATAGGTGGGTTTGGTTCCATAAGAGAGACAGACAGATTTGGTTCCAAGGGGGGCAGGTGGCTGTGTTTCCAAAAATGCGACAGATAGGTTCGGTTCCAAGTCAGGAACAGTCGGGACCTATGTAGTGAAGATGAATTAGACAGGAGCCAATTAACTTACGAGTGTTGGAGGAAACCAGAGCACCCAAAGGAAACCCACACAAGCTCAGGGACAACATGCAAACTCCATGCAGACATTGTACTGGCTGGGATTCAAATAGCAGACCCAAGTGCTAACAGAAGAACGCGGAAGTGTTAACCACTTTTCATTATTTTGGATTTCTAGCTACACCGCAATCTAAATCTGAAAGCTTTTTCATCTGTCTTGGGATTTTGTGTTGCTTGAATTAAATTGTTTTTTTTTTAAAGGTTTCTTTTTTTTGCAGCAGCAGCGCAGCGAGGAGCCGCTGCAGCACAAACAGCCATTATGTACAGGCGTCGATGCTACCTCCAACTTTTAACAACCCATAGCGCACAGTTTATGGATCAAGACTGTTGATTTCAAATACATCGTAAATTGTCATTCCGCGTTTATGAGCCCCCAAGGAGCGTTCTGCGCCTTCCCAAGAGGCCATTTCCCTTCTCCAAACACATGCTCCTAAATCTCTCGCTTTTATATCTGCGCCAGAGTCTTAATGAAGACTTTTTGATGCAAGAGAGTATTTAAGACGGGGAGCGAGTCAATTTAAGGCTCAACTTGGCTTCGTCGAGTTGCTTGGCTTCTGTTCTGGAAAGCGGTTTACATGTTAACTAATTGCGCATTTAAACCGCTCGCTGTTCTTTAAGCTCAATCATAATACGTCGTGTTTGTCTTCATAAAGCTTTCGCCAAGTGAAAAATGCCAACAGCTGCACGGCGCACTTCGATTATGAGAAATCCCGCGCCTGCCGTAATCTCGATGTGTATATACACCAGCGCAAGCAAGGTTCGGCTGAATCCAAAACATATTTTATTTTAACGTGCTTTAATTGTCTGCTTGGGCTGCCGCGGCGCACACGCGCCAGCCCGAAAATATCTTTCTTTTACGCATTTTATTTTCTCGCAAGGTAGTGAAAGTAAACACAGACTCCCCGAACATTCCCTGGGGGGAAATTTCAGTGGGAGAGATAAATCCAGCCTCCCTACCACAGGTTCCTCTCGAATACTTAACCAATTATCCGGATGTAATTGTCTCTGCTACAGGAAAACAAAATGGCAAGCACATTTCCAAGACTCAGTTAATGTTTAGGAAAACATAATACAAACATGCAATCTAGTTTTTAAAGTGGACCTGTCACTTTGCACAAGGTAGAAGGCTGCCTGGGATGTGGTGGAAAGGTAGTGTAGCGCCCTCCTAACCCCCAAAGGTAGGTGGTGAACCCCAGAGGCAGGGAGCGCTGACATTTTTTTTTTTTAATTTTTAGCTCATCGTTTACTTTTTAAATTTTTTAAATCTTATTATTGTTTATTTATTTTTTATAATAATTTTCTTATTTTTTTAAATATTATTTTTCTAATTTTTTACTTTTTAATGACTTTTTACTTTTTTTTCCCATTTAATTATTATTTCTTATAATTTTTTTATCAATTTTTTTTCACTTAACTTTATTGCTATTACACAGGAGAAAACAATCCCCTGTGTGATAGCAATTGGAGGTGACAGGTTCTCTTTATTGACCCTATCAC
>NW_017306801.1:904643-911510 GCF_000935625.1 Nanorana parkeri | reverse complement strand
GGGGGGGGGGGGGGGGAGGGGGGAGGACGGACGGCAGCACACATTTTACAAGTGATTGTGGCGACATCGCCGCAATCACTTGTTAACGAGCGGGCGGATTCCCCACACTAAATTTAGTCCTGCCTTCCCAAAGCAGGACTAAATGTAGAAGGCAACTTACCGCCCGGCGCCCGGAACTATATGTTCCAGGCGTCGGGGGACTCCACGCCACTGCGAGGCCTAGCCTCGGTGGCCTTGTGGGGAATCCGGGCCTCGGATGTGAACAGTAAATTGGGTGCCAGTCAGTTTAAAGGAGAACTATGACATGAGTGATTTCCACTCACCTCATAGTTCTAAGCCGACCTGTGACAATGAGACTGTCACAGGTCGGCTCAGTAGAACGGGAGGTGAGGGAACACATACCGGATTCCCTCACCTCTCGATCCTGTCACGGCTCTCTGCCGTGACAGGGGGAGGGGCTGCATTCCCCTCTCACCGATCCGATCTGCCAGCGCTGACTGGCGGAACGGACGGGGGAGGGGGCGGGTACAGCTGTCACTCACGCAGCTGGGCGGATCCCGTCAAAAGAGTCGTGATCCGTCCCGGCTGCGGCGTCTCAGTATACCGCGAGCTGTAGCTCGCGGTATACTGAGCTTAGGGTAGCGGGAGGACGCTAGTTTGTGTCCTCCCGTTACCCTTTGGAGAACTATGGGGAAAAACACTGACCCCATAGTTCTCCTTTAAGTTCTTTCTCAATGCTTTATTGTAGAACAGCCAAAACTGGAAAAAGAGGGTATAGGGCCAAAGATATCCATGGACTAAATAGACTCCAGACTCACCAATTCCTTCCGGCCTCCACAGTGCAGGAATATTTTAGTTGAGCAGAAGATGACCACAACTGGTCAGAAGACATGCTTGAGATCTTCCTTGGGAGAGACACCAGACTTGTTCCTGAGGTCCATACCTGATCTTGGCCTTCCTGGCACTTCCAGCAGACAAATGGCTTCTCTGGTTCTCCATCCCAGACCCCTGACCTCCTACAGACTTCAGGCCTAATTAGCTTCTCCAACTGTGTACCCTACCCCAAGACTAGGCCTGGGGGTGGACTGCTCTGAGCACATGGCAATTCCAGAGTATTATTATTTATTTATTTCTAGTATTTATACAGCATTGACAATTTTATGCAGGCTTTACATAGTTACACATTCACATCAGTCCCTTCCCCTTAGGAGCTTACAATCTAAGGCCCCTATCTCACATGGCCAATTTAGACAGGAGCCAATTAACCTACCAGCTTGTCTTTGGAGTGTGGGAGGAAACCAGAGTACCATGCAAGCACATGGAGAACATGCAAACTCCTTGCAGATAGTGACCTGGCCAGGATTCAAACCAGGGACCCCCAGTGCTGCAAGGCAGAAGCTCTAACCACTACGCCACTGTGCTGCCCTTTTTGTTTGTGCACTTCCCCAGCATGCACCACTGGCCATGAAACTCAGTGATTGGCTGAAGAGACAAAAACACCCCCAATGTTCTCCCATTGGCATGCCCCCTTCTAAGGCCCCATTCACACACGAATCGGCCTGCACGTACAGCTCCGTGCGGGGCCGTACCAAGCAGCTGCCGGGAAGGACAGGTGCTGCGTGTGATTAGTACGCAGCCCCCATCCTTCTCTATGGCGCTACACGGCCGAACGCCACCTTACGCTCACCTCAATTGCAGGTCCGTAGGGGTGCGGGTGAGCGTATTCATACGTCGCCGGAATGGATCCTGTATGTGTCCTGGCCAGAAAACCCGCACCCCTACGGACCTGCAATTGAGGTGAGCGTACGGCCGCGTAGCCCCATAGAGAAGGACGGGGGCTGCGTAGTAATAACACGCAACACCTATCTTTCCTGGCAGCTGCTTGGTACGGCCCCGCACGGAGCTACATTTCTGCTGTGTCACATACTGTACCTTTCAGAACCATACTTGAAGAGTCCTTCAGATGAACTGATAGGCACCAGGGACTGGACGAATGCCCTAAGTTCTTAACCCGATTTCCCTGCAATAAAAAAAAAAAGAAAATATATACAAATTCAAAACGGAGAGACATGCAAGACAATAGATTGCTACATCCTGCAATCAGAGTGATTGAATGAAGAACAATGATATTCGATATGAAAATTCTACCATTGCTTTTTGTTGCGTTGTGTTTTAGCATGCTGCAAGTGTCAGAGTGATGCTGCAAGTGTCAGAGTGATGTTGTAAATGTCAGAGTGATGCTGCAAGTGTCAGAGTGATGCTGCAAGTGTCAGATTGATGCTGCAAGTGTCAGATTGATGCTGGGTTGAGGTTTAGGGTAATCTTAAGGGAAAATTGTGCTTTGTCCATGCAGGGCAAAGCAGCAGGTTCACTTTAAAGCAGCACAAACTATTTGTCTTCACTCCAACTACACTTCATTCAGATGCCAGAGGCAAAGAAAATAGCCAGTACTTCTGGGTATGCAGCAGCATGTGACTCATTCCATGTGACAGTGCTGCAGCTTTGTGATTGGTCCAGCGCTGCCTTATGGGGGGCAGGAAGAGTCCTCAGCTCTGTATAAGCTCTGAAAGGGATAAGATGGAGCTTACACAGAGCTGGAAAGGAGCAATGGAAAGGTGAGTATGTGTTCGGCGGGACGGACATTGAACTGAAACTGTTGCTTTGCCCCGAACTGGAAAAGCACAGGACCTACGCCAGGGCTAGCCAAACTTCGGCCCTGCAGCTGTGATGGAACTACAAATCCCATGAGGCATTGCAAGATTCTCACAGCCACAGACATGACTCCCAGAGAGAGATGCATCATGGGATTTGTAGTTTCCGGAGTTTGCCCACCCCTGACTTACGCTATAAAGGAGTAGACTCAACTTGAGGGTTGAAAAAAGGTGCAAGGTCCCATTAAAGACTGGGTTGAGGTTTGGAGGCTAGTTTTGGTTCCGGTTCACCAGTCGGCAACTCCGGCCCTCCAGTTTTCGTGGAACTACAAGTCCAATGATTCATTGCAAGACTGACAGTTATAGGCATGACTTCCTAAGTCTGTGAACATCCTCAATCATCCAGGTCATGCTATAGCTATAAGAAATTAATTAACTGGACTTGCTGTATTTTTCATGAAGACGCTTGCTGGTAATCCAACTAGCTTTCCCAATTCTGAATTGAAAAGCTAGCCGGATGACCAGTGAAACGTCTTCAAGAAAAATACAGTTGCTTTGATTCATTTCTTACAGATACGACTACCTGAGGCAAAGTCATGTTAGGATTTGTAGTTAAAGCAGAGGGCCAGAGTTGCCCACCCCTGACTTGGTGTATATTGCAGCTTACCAGTTCTGATCTGGTGTCTGAGTAATTGTTCTATTATTAGGTTTTGTTTCCTCTATTTTTACCTGGTGATCCCACCAGTAACACCCTTCCTGTACAATGCTCTCTCGCCATACTGTATCTATAGGCAGGGCGGCCGATAGGGGCGTACAGCCCTCCCGTCCCGGGCCCGGGCCGCATTGCTAATTGCAGTGCGGTGGTAAAAAGTAGTGCATGTGCAAAAAAGGGGTGCCTTTCATTCCCAATGCATTTTGGGATGGACGTGTGTTGCAGCACACTAATGTGTGGTGCTATGCCAAAGAATAGTGCATGCCCTATAAAGGACCCAAGCTGAATTCAAAGCCGTGATATGAGCTGTGTTACTATTTATATAGTGTTTCATAAGAAAATAGAAGGCGTACCTTGATATCTAGGAATGTGACTTTCGGCTGTATCAGAAGTGGCAGTCCAGCCGGCCCCCCTACTGGCTGAACGTCAATGAAGAGTCTATGAGGTCTCACGTACACAGCGCTGCGACTTTCTGCTGCATCATTAATTCTGCAAGAAAAGGACATCATATTCCATGAGAGACAGGAAGGAACGAGGAGCCTGAGAAGACTCTGTCAATGTGCAGGGAGGGAAGAAGTGCATACTGCCGCATTAATGGAAGCAGTTTGAGGATGAACTCTTTCACTTTGATATGATTAATGCACATGTCACATGCTTGAGGTGCTCTGCGTCCATTTATCATGCACTCATCTTCAAGCAGGGGCCCTGACAATTGTAATTGGCCAATTGTGGAGTCTCCTTGGCCCACCAGCAGGTGGCTGTTGGCTGTTTGAGGACTGAGGAGTGCAGTGTAATGTGGTTTAGGCCTCACCCCCCAACCCAACACTCAATGTTCTTGAAGTCAGCTCCAACTTGTGTGTGTCACGGTACTTAGTTCCCTCAACCCGTCTTCCACTGTCCACTAACGCCATCAGCAAATCTAGCGCATACGCGGACCAACGCCAAAATTTGAGTTTCCTTGCCCCACCATCAGGTGGCTATTGGCTGTATTAGGAGTGCGGTGTTCTGTGGTGTAGGCCTCTCCCCCAACCCCCAATGTTCTTGAAGCAGGCTCCATCTTGTGTGTGCCGTGGAGCTTAGTTCTCTCAACCATTCTTCCACTCTCCATTAATGTCATCAACAAATTTAGCACATATGTGGTCCAAAGTCCAGTGGTGTATTTTTGTTTGGGACTGCCCTAAGCAAGACAAAACTGTACCCAGCTTTCGATAGGTTGCGCTATTAGCGTAGCAGGGAAGCCGGGGTCTCAGGTGGGCTGTGCAGGATCTATGGTGGGCCCTCGGCCTGACACCCTGCAGAGCCCACCATAGATCCTGTAGAGCCAACCTGAGACCCTGCACAGCCCATCACATATCCTGCACAGGCCAACTGAGACCCTGCAGAGCCCATTACAGATCCTGTAGAGCCCACCTGAGACTGCTGTAAGTGTCAGAGTGATGCTGCAAGTGTCAGAGTGATGCTGCAAGTGTCAGATTGATGCTGCAAGTGTCAGATTGATGCTGGGTTGAGGTTTAGGGTAATCTTAAGGGAAAATTGTGCTTTGTCCATGCAGGGCAAAGCAGCAGGTTCACTTTAAAGCAGCACAAACTATTTGTCTTCACTCCAACTACACTTCATTCAGATGCCAGAGGCAAAGAAAATAGCCAGTACTTCTGGGTATGCAGCAGCATGTGACTCATTCCATGTGACAGTGCTGCAGCTTTGTGATTGGTCCAGCGCTGCCTTATGGGGGGCAGGAAGAGTCCTCAGCTCTGTATAAGCTCTGAAAGGGATAAGATGGAGCTTACACAGAGCTGGAAAGGAGCAATGGAAAGGTGAGTATGTGTTCGGCGGGACGGACATTGAACTGAAACTGTTGCTTTGTCCCAAACTGGAAAAGCACAGGACCTACGCCAGGGGTAGCCAAACTACGGCCCTGCAGCTGTGATGGAACTACAAATCCCATGAGGCATTGCAAGATTCTCACAGCCACAGACATGACTCCCGGAGAGAGATGCATCATGGGATTTGTAGTTTCACCACAGCTGGAGAAACTACTGAATGTAAACAGAAGAGTGTTCACTGGGCATGTGATGATAGTTCTCAAACTGCAGGGAAAGAAAATGCAAAGGTAATAAGCTTTATTTGCAAAGTTACATGGTGTTCCCGGGTATATTAAAAGGGAAAAAGTATTTTTAAAATACAGGTATCCTATCAACTCATGTTTTATAGAATAACTCTAACTTTTTTGGGAGCTCAGCCAGCAAATCTCAGATCATAAGCTAACCAACAAAATAGACCAGGGTGGACTAGTGACGTTCAGCAATTCCTGGATGGAAAACTGGAATAGTGAGCAGGTAAGTTGATCCTTGATGGAAAGCTGGGATAGTGAGCAGGTAAGTTTACCCTGGATGGAAAGCTGGGATAGTGAGCAGGTAAGTTGACCCTGGATGGAAAGCTGGGATAGTGAGAAGGTAAGTTGACCCTGGATGGAAAGCTGGGATGGTGAGCAGGTAAGTTGACCCTGGATGGAAAGCTGGGATAGTGAGCAGGTAAGTTGATACTTGATGGGAGGCTAGAATAGTGAGCAGGTAGGTTGATCCTGGATCGAAAACTGGAATAGTGCAGGTAGGTTGACCCCCTTGTATGCATCTCATGTCTTAGTTTTCAGGTTTGTCTGGAGTGCAAATTTAAAGACACCGGTGCAAGATAATTACAAAAAAAATCTGTGCTGCCCCCAGCACCAAAATCTCATCATGTCTCAGATAAGCTGAAAATGAAAACAAACATTTGACCGGTTGCTTTGGGCAACATTGCTTTTCCCTCATGCCAAGCTTGACAGCGAGCAACATAATAATTTAGAGGAGTCTACCGTAAAGTTAAAGTGTATATATATAGCCCAAACTTTTTTTTTTAAGTTTCGGATAGAGCGGGGGAGGGTTAGAACCCCTTAGAGTCACATTGTATCTCTCCCTATAGTGTTCCCACTAGGAGGAGCCATTATCACCGAGAACCATAAAGTGACGGCAAGTCCAAAACTTTACAGTTGTAAAGTTGTAAATATGTCCTTGGGATCATCTCTAAAAGATCTTATTGTTTATTCCAATGCAACATCTGTTTTATATATATATATATAACAGCTTAAATTCTTCTGGGAAGGCGTCCACAAGGTTTAGGAGTGTGTCTATGGGAATGTTGGACCATTTGTGAGGTCAGGTCCTGATGTTGGAGGAGAAGGCCGGGCTCGCAGTCTCCGCTCTAATTCATCCCAAAGGTGTTCTATAGGGTTGAGGTCAGTACTCTGTGCGGCTAGTCAAGTTCCTCCACCACAAACTCCCCCATCCATGTCTTTATGGACCTTGCTTTGTGCACTGGTGCGCAGTCATGTTGGAACAGGAAGGGGCCGTCCCCAAACTGTTCCCACAAAGTTGAGAGTATGAAATTGTCCAAAATGTCTTGGTATGCTGATGCCTTAAGAGTTCCCTTCACTGGAACTAAGGGGCCAAGCCCAACCCCTGAAAAACA
>NW_017306801.1:890966-898130 GCF_000935625.1 Nanorana parkeri | reverse complement strand
GAATCGAAGGACCGCTAACCAGACCCCTACAAAAATATCTGTACTTTAGTCATTGAGAATTTGCTTTTACTCTGAGTGAGGGACGCGACACAACTTTGCTGGCATAGCACGTTACTCTCTCTAGATCTTCAATCTGCAATATGACCGACTTTTCCGCGCCCCCTGCACTGCTCCTTAATGACATCACTACCCAGGTGGTGCCAGGAATGTGCCATTCCCAGCCATACGCACCTACGGAGCAGCCAGCAATGAGTGGCTATTAGGCTGCAGCTCTTCAACTCCCCGCCGTTTCATGTCCCATTCCTGAACATTGCATGCTCTATTTCTGGAGTGCTAATCCCCCTCCTTAACAGCTGCATTGTGGGGGATCGTCTTCCTCCTCCTCCGTACAGCTATCCAGGTTAATGCTTCATTGTATAGACAACCTGCAGAGTGACAAGAACTAGACACCAATGTCTTCCCACATGTCTGCCGTCCTCGGTGATACAATTAGAAAATGGAGATACGCTGCTTAGAGGGTCAGCAGCCAAAGATGAACGCCAGGATTACATTTAAAGCCTCTTAGCAGTGAATTTTAATTAAAATTTTCTGAGGTTGACCAGGGCGGACTTTTTAAGGCCAAAACGAAGCAAGCAGATAAGTAGACTGTTAAAGCTGAACTGTGGGTGAAGGTTTTTTCTTATCTTAGAGGTGAACTCTAGACACAGATCATTTCATTTAAATGTATTCCTCAAAAGCCACCAAGCTCATAGATATACTTTGTGTGCATCAAATGCTTCTGCAAACCCAAGTGTTCGGTATCCTGCTCCTCGGGATGGACTAAAATCTCAGGTTTAGTTTAATAATTTGTAGGGATTCACCCATACTGATACTAGTATCGGTGCCGAGTATTTGGGCGAGTACTCGTACTCACCCAAATGCTCCTATGCCTACCCCGATACTTGAGCTTCCGTTATGAGGAAGCCGGGCAGCGAGTCATTACACGCTACCTGGCTTCCTGAATGGCCAGCTCCATGCTCCCTCGTCACTTGTGACGAGGGTGCATGGACCCGGCTTCGCGGCCAATCATGAAGCTGGGCAGCATGTAATGACTCAATGCCTAGCTTCCTGATTGGTCGGGAAGCTGGCCAATCAAAAAGCCGGATGGTGAGTCATTACAAGCCCCCTGGCTTCCTGATTGGCCAGAAAGCCGGATTCATTCTCCCTCGTCACCTGGTGACGAGGGAGCATGGAGCTGGCTTCCCGGGCCAATCAGGAAGCTGGGCACTGTGTAAGGACGCATTGCCCGGCTTCCTGATTGTCCAGCTTCTTGACCCATCAGGAAGCTAGGCAGCGAGTCATTACATGCTGCCCAGCTTCCTGATTGGCCCGGGAAGCCAGCTCCATGCTCCCTCGTCACCAGGTGACGAGGGAGAATGGAGCCGGCCAATCAGGAAGCCGGGCAGCGTGTAATGACTCGCTGCCTGGCTTCCTGATAACGGAAGCTCAAGTATCGGGGTAGCCTTACACGGCACCCAGCTTCCTGATTGACCAGAAAGCCGACTCCATGCTTTCTAATCCCCTGGTGACGAGAGAGCATGGAGACGGCTTCATTGCTAATCGGGAAGCCGGGTGGCGAGTCTTTACATGGTATCGGTATTTGGCGAGTACCGGAGGAAAAATATCGGTACTCGATACCGAAAAACCGGTATCGGTGCATCCCTAATATTTTGTATTAAAGTTATAATCTATCACATGAGTGAGCTAGGAGCGGTGACTACTTTACAACAGGCGTAGGGACCATGGGGAACAAAAGTAGCCGCCCTCCAGAAGGAAGGACAGTGTCAGCACCAATTCAGAGATGATTGGAGGATCTACAGCCGAGTGATACACAAATAAGATACATTGATGTTAATAGTTAAGACACTTGAATGGATTTTTAAGATTAACTTCTGAGTTTAGTGTCACTTTAAGAACGTTCATTTTTGTCACCATTCGTCCAAAACAAACGTTCACAGATATTTACAAGGCGAAGGGTGCTGCGGATTGTTTATAAATAGACCCCACCCCCATGTCTCTTCTCCAAAAAAAGAAAAAAATCTTCGTTCTTGCTAATTTGCACAAATACACTAAAGTTCCCCTTCTATCTATGAATCAGAAAGTCTGGGCGAGCTTCCTGGAGCTCCTCAATCCATATTCAGTGAATCAATGGCATAAGGGGTAGAATGGATGTCATTTATGATGTAATGAATCACAACATTCTGTAAATGAGGCCAGACAATGAGATCATAAAACAGCTTTTTGAATCTAATGAATGTGGAGGACTCGTAATGATTCACTACTGTAACTTTTTTTTTTTTCCCTGCAGAAGCATTAGAGCCGATCTGTGCAATTGTATCCGTGAAATGCAGCTGGCCTTTTAAAAAGTAATAGACGGCTTGAAAGGTAAAGGGATTCTATTAGATAAAATGCTACCGGATGCATTATCAGGATGATTGAACGTTCAACCTTGCTAAATGCTACTTTTTTTTATCCTTATCGGCTCACTTTCAGAAGCAGAGATTAAGCAGAGCGATAAAGTCTGACTCTGCTCAAAAACTTTCTTTTTGGTATACAGTAAGCATGGCCGGATTAAGGGCAATTGATGCCCTAAGCCAGTGGTGGTCAACTTAGTAGAAATCTAGGGCCTCAAGCGCACCCCAGACCTGTCCAGAGGGCTGCACAATAGATTTGTTTTTGTAAACTTGCTGATGCACTCCTGATGTTTTTTCATTCATGAAGTCAGCTGGGAACCACTTTAATGGCAGGGACTGGTTGGCTGCCGCAGCTATGTGCAGGCTCCTTTAGGTGCCCATACTCTTGAAAGGAGAACTATGAGGTGTGTGCTTTTCACTCTCCTCATAGTTCTAGCCGGCCTATGACAATGAGACTGTCACAGGTCTGCTCAGTAAATCGGGAGGTGAGCGAACACATACCGGCGTTCGCTCACCTCTCGATCCTGTCACGGCTCTCTGCCGTGACAGGGGAGGGGCTGGATTCCCTCCTCCCCGCTCCGATCCGCCAGCGCTGACTGGCGGAACGGACGGGGGAGGGGGCGGGTACAGCTGGCTCTGCCTCTAGATAGGCAGAGCCAGCTGTCAGTCACGCAGCTGGGCGGATCCCGGCACAATTGTCGGGATCCGCTCCAGCTGCGGTATACTGCGGCGTCTCAGTATACCGCGAGCTACAGCTCGCGGTATACTGAGCCTAGGGAGATGGGAGGACGCTAGTTTGTGTCCTCCCGTTACCCTAAGGAGAACTATGGGGAGAAGCCTTAACCCCATAGTTCTCCTTTAAAGTGCCACTTTACGCGAGAAGAAAAATATTTACCCTTGCAGTGGGCCCCCCTTCCCTCCTACACTGCAATGGGTCTCCCAATGCCCCTTCTCTAAGGGGCTCTGGCCATAGGTCACAAACTGACATCACAAAGGGCCAATAGCCCCCACAAGCCGCTCCATCCTTGGAAAGAAGAGAACAAGGAATAAGGTATTACACCATATTCCTCTACCCTAGACCTAATGAGCATTTACCCCTTACAGTGCTCTAAAGGGGTAGAGTTTTCTGTAATACTGGAGTGATTGTAGAAGAATCAATGTGATAAAACGTGAGGACGGCAAGGGCTCACCCACAACCCAGAGCAACAGAGAGAAAAGGAGAGTGCTGGGGCCTGCCAGACCAAGGAATAAGGTAAGTGTTAGGGGCCCCAATGCAGGGGTCCCAATTCCCGAGTTATTGCAGAGAAAGCAATGTGATACAATGTGAGGATGCCGAGGGCCTGCCCACAACCTGGCGCATCAGAGAGAAGAGGAGGACACCGGAGCCAGCCAGACAGAGGAATAAGATAAGTATTACACCTTATCCCTCTACCCCTAAGGAGCATTTACACCTTGCAGTGAATGGGGGTCCCACTGCACAGGGCAGATGTTTCTACAATCCTGGAGTGATTGTAGAGAAATTAATGTGATACAATTTGAGGATGGTGAGGGCCTGCCCACAACCCGGAGTGTCAGAGAGAAGAGCACCAGAGCCTGCCAGACCAATGAATAAGGTAAGAATTGCACCTTATCCCTCTAGCCCTAGACCTACTGAGCATTTACCCCTTGCAGTGCAGCCCGGCACCTTTGCAGGGGTAGATTTTTCTACAATCCATTAATGTAGAGAAATCAGTGTGATATAATATGAGGACAGTGAGGGCCACCTACAACCGGAGTGTTGTAATGAAGACTTATGGAACCTGCCAGATCGAGGAATAAGGTAATACTACTCCCTATCCCTCTACTCCTAGACCTAACGATCATTTATCCTTTGTTGTGCAGCCGGGCCCCTCTACAGGGGTAGATTTTAATACAATCTACAAAGGGAAGTATTGCACCTTACCCCTCTACGCCTAGACCGAAAGATCATTTACCCCTTGTTGTGCAGCTGGGTCCCTCTGCAGGGGTAGTTTTTTTTTCTACGATCCATGATTGTAGAGAAATCAGTGTGATATAATGCAAGGACAGTGAGGGCCACCTACAACCCGGAGTGTCATAAAGAAGACTGCCGGAGCCTGCCAGATGGGAGAAAAAGGTAAGTAGTACACCATATCCCTCTACCTCTAGACCTAATGATCATTTACCCTTTGTTATGCAGCCAGGCTTCTCTGCAGGGGTAGATTTTTCTACAATCTACAAAGGCAAGTATTACACCTTATCCATCTACCCCTAAACCTAACGAGGATTTACCCTTTGTAGTGCAGTCCGACCCCTCCACAGCGGTAGATTTTTCTACAATCCCAATGTGATAAAATGTGAGGACAGCGAAGGCCGCCCACGACCCGGAGCATTACAGAGAAGAGTGCCGGAGCCTGCTAGACCAAGGAATAAGGTAAGTATTACACCCTATCACTCTACCCCTAGAACCAACGAGCATTTACCCTTTGTTGTGCAGCCAGGCTTCTCTGCAGGGGTAGATTTTTCTACAATCTACAAAGGTAAGTATTACACCTTATCCATCTACCCCTAAACCTAACCAGCATTTACCCTTTGTAGTGCGGTCAGACCCCTTCGTGAGGACAGCGAAGGCCGCCTACAACCCGGAGCATTATAGAAAAGAGTGGTGGAGCCTGCTAGACCAAGGAATAAGGTAAGTACTGCACCTTATCCCTCTACGCTTAGACCTAACGAGCATTTACCCTTTGTAGTGCAGTCAGACCCACCTGTGGGGGTAGATTTTTCTACAATCCCAGCGAAGGCCGCCCACAACCCAGAGCATTATAGAGAAGAGTGCCGGAGCCTGCTAGACCAAGGAATAAGGTAAGTATTGCACCTTATCCCTCTATGCCTAGACCTAACGAGAATTTACCCCTTGCGGTGGAGCTGGGCCCCACTGCAAGGGTAGATTTTTCTACAGTCCCGGCATTCAGCTTTAATCCACTCATTATTAAGGGGGAAGGAATTGCTCTTCAGAGGAATTGCATTGTGTGGGATGCTTGGTGCGTTGAACCCACCGAGGAAAGGTCTTGTCTAAGACAGGATTTATTTCCTACTACAGGCCCAGGAACATTATCATCTCTTCCAACCTACGTATCCAAAAACAGATACAAGTAAATAACTTATTACATGGTAACTAAATATTTTGCTTCCTTGTATTTCTCCTTTAAATAAAAAAAGGGAATTTTCACAAGGCTCATGGTTAACCTCCACAACGGCGTATTTCGGTCCCAAGAAATGTACAGTCTGCGCTGCCGCCTTTTTTTTTACGATATGTTATAAGAGCGTAATAAATCTGTTAGCTTAAAATCGAATCTCTGTGGCCTTTTAGAGAAATCATCATTAAACGCGGAGCCCCCGTTAACGACGCCATCCCGGCGAAATTGTTTAATCTCCAGCTGGGGTGAAAGGTCGCCGAATGAATTTTTTATAATACATCAACTTGACACGCGATAGGGAAAACCGCAATAGATAAAAGTTACGGAAAAGGGCACCCTCTCCTCCCGATAGGTCAATAGCAACCAAGAGAGCCACTCATCCCGTCACCTCTCAGCCCGCTGCGCCTTTTCCCATTTAATATGGACACCCAATTAACACCTCGGCGGCATAGGCGGCCTCATTTCGGGTGAGTTATTGCGCGTCCCCCCCACTTCCCCGAGATGGAAGCGATCACAATATATCAGCGGACGGTGAGGATTAGTCTTAATTGATTTGAGTTACCAAGCAATGATAGGCCACTTAGACAATGTAAGCCTTATTGGGTCCTGGAAGGGATGAAGGCGAGATTAGATTGCTGGGCCCGTTGCCGTGGCGACGCCGGGCAGCTGACATCTTGTTAGACGATGGCGAGGTTCTATTGCTCTCACCGATGGGGTCGTCAGTAAGCTGAAGTGATGTCTAAACATGGTTATGTGCTGCTCTGATATTAAAACAAGAGGATAAACACCTTATTGCCGGTAACCCGGATTTGTCATGGCCCTGTTGTTATCCAATTTACAGCCACTAATGCGGCTATAGCCTGGGGGGCAAAAACTACTAACACCAAAAAAAAAAATAGCAACGATTTACTCCTTAAGTCAAAACAATACACAGCATAGCTAGCACTGTTTTAGGGTCCATTCACACCTCCCGGTGAATGTTAACACATGTTTTTCACTGACACACATAGCGTTAATGAAGCCCATTTTTTTCCTTTTTTGTACCCATGTTATATTCCACATTTTAGGCCTGAAAATTACTTAAAACCCCCCAACATTATATATTTTCTGAATGCCAAGACCCTATAGAATAAAATGGTGGTAGTTGCAAATTTTTATGTTGCGCAATATTAGCGCAACTCCTTATTAAACCCCAATATTTAGTGAAAAATTTTATTTTATTAAATGCCCCGAAACACAACAAAATACCAATTTCTTTAATTAAATATAAAAGATGAGGTTACAACGAGTAAAACGATACCCAACATGCCCAGGTTACAAATTGCGTGCGACCGTGAAACGGCGAAAAACCCCAGTACCCCAAAAGTCCATAGAAGACGCTTTAAAAGCCCCCACAGATCATCAATTTAGAGATACCCCAAAATACTGGCCCTAGAATTATTGCTCTCACTCCGGCGTGCGCGGCGATACCCAACATGTGTAGCGCGTTCGTCGTTTTCATACGTAGGCGCACCCGA
>NW_017306801.1:873192-890783 GCF_000935625.1 Nanorana parkeri | reverse complement strand
AAAAAAAAATGTTTAAGTCCCCACCCATACATACACGCATGCAAACATGCGTCGGGGGCGCATACGTGCAAAAAAGACGATTGCGCCCATTACGCCGCACATGTTACATATCGCCGCGAACGTCGGAGTGAGAGCAATAAGTCTAGGGCCATCAATCACTGATAACACTAAACTGATGAGCGGTAAAAACTTTTAAAGTGTCGCCCATGGCCAATTTTGGGTATGGTAGTTTTCTGCGATTTCAAAGCTTGACATGTTTGGTGTCTATTTATCCGACGTGACCCGATCTTTTATATTTTACCAAAAAACTGGTTAATAATAAATGTTTAATAATGTTTCCTAATTATAGTAAAAAATAAAAACCGCAGTGGTAATTAAATACCAACAAAATAAAGCTCTATCTGTCCCCAAAAAATGGTATAAAATTAATTTCAGTACAGCGTTGCATGACGGAATAAACGTCAGTCAAAGTACCGCAGCTCTAAACACTGAAAAATGGCCTGGCCAGGAAGGGGGTCTAAACACCTGGTCTTGAAGTGGTTAAAGCTAAACTTTGGGATACGTAAATATCAGCTGAATGCAAGAGTCACGTGGAGCTTGGTGAGCTTTGTGTATTTCTTCCAGATCTGTGCAGCTTTCTGGTGTGAGACTCGGAGCTTCCTGTAATAAAGACCGCTCACTGCTGCTCTCTCTGTCCTTATGCTGGGTGAGTGGTCTTGTCTCCTCCCCCTCCTGTAAAAAAGACCGCTCACTGCTGCTCTCTCTATCCTTGTGCAGGGTGACTGGTCTTGTCTCCGCCCCTCCTGTAATGAAGGCCGGTGTTCTATCAAAGTTTGTGAATAGGTTGGAATGTGTGACCGATCACGTGGTCACACAATTTCGTGGTCACATATTTTAACGTAATCCCTCCCAGTTTTTCGGTGGTGGAATGTGTGACTGCCAATAGGTGAAGAATTTCAACGCTTTCTCCGCTGTTCCAGGGCAGATCGGCATCACAGATCATAGGTGCAGGAGAAATGATCTGCCCTGGAACAGCTGATCGGTCCTGAAATGCCACTTTTATCTGACTTTGTGGAATATGGGATCGCACTCACAAAGTCGGATAGAGGTCACATTTGAGGACCGATCAGCTGTTCCAGGGCAGATCGGTTCTTCTGCACATGTGTTCGATCTGCCCTGGAACAGCTGAGAAAGCATTGGAATGCTTGACCTATTGGTGGTCACACATTCCACCGCAGTAAAATTGGGCGGGGTTACGCTAAAATGTGTCACCGGTCACACATTCTAACGTAGTCACAAACTATGATAGCGCACTGGTCACTGCTTCTTTTCCTCCTTGTACAGGGTGAGTGGTCTCGTCTCCGCCCTCATCTGTAGCTTCTGGCGGTGGGTGGAGCCTGCCGGGTACACACAAAGTGCATTTATATCCTTTGTGCCTATGGAGAATCCAGTGCTCCACAAATCCGTTTCTCTTCCAAGGTTCTCTTGACAGACCACACTCCCAGACACTGATATCTTTGCAGCGCTCTTCACTCAGAGTCATTGGAAAACCCAGCACTTCTAAGTGTGGGGGGAGCATGTGACCCAGTGCCATCAGTACCAGGATACAGTGCTCTTATCTAACCAGCCATTCTCCTAGCCCAAATGGGGTCTCTTTCAAGGTTCTCTTGACAGGCCACCTTCCCGCATACTGATACTTTTGCAGTGCTGTTCAGTCTGGGTCCTCAAATTTCCCCTCACTCCCAGGATGCAGTGTTTGCACCTGAGCAGCCATTCACCAGGCCTTAATGTGGTCACATTTGGGACAGCTATCTACCTGGGAATTCAGTGCTCCTCAAACCCATTTCTTTTCCAAGGTTGTCTCGACAGACCACCCTCCCAGACACTGAAACTTTTGCAACGCTCTTCAGTTGGAGCCCTCAGAAAATTCCAATACTTCTAAGTATGGGGGAGCGTGTGAGCCTTTCCCCTTACTCCCAGGATGCAGTGCTTGGACCTGAGTGGCCATTCACTAGGCCCAAACGTGGTCTCCTTCAAGGTTCTCTTGGCAGACCACCCTCCCACACACTGATACCTTTGCAGTCTTCTTCTTACAAGGTCCTTAGAAAAACCTTCCATTTTTAAGTATGGGGGGAGCATGTGATCCTTTTCCCTCTATCCTGGGATTCAATGCCTGGACCTGAGAAGACATTCACCAGGCCTAAACATGGTCACATATGGGACACCAACCTACCAGGGAATCCAGTGCTCCTCAAACCCATTTCTCTTCAAAGGTTCTCTGATTCCAAGGTTCTTCACACTGATTCCTTTGCAATGTTAAGTTGGAGCCCTCAGAAAATCCTGAAACTTCTAAGTAAAGGGGAGCATGTGAGCTTTTCCCTTGATACTTGTATGCTACTGATACTTTTGAAGTGCTCTTCAGTCGGGGTCCTTAAGAAATCCATCATGGGGGGGAGCATGTGGCCCTTTCCCCTCACTCCCAGTGATGAAGTGCTTGGACCAGAACGGCCATTCACTAGGTCCAAACATGGTCATGTAGGGAAGAGAAGAAGGTCATTAACCCTCTGTAAGCTCCTGCAGAGCAAAATGGCAGCAGAAGAGTACAGGACATCAATTATCAGTGGGTGGGAGAGGAGGCTATCAAGAGAACCTGTCACTTTGTCCTTAAAGAGCAAACTGACAGAGTCTCTTTACAATTATTTGCTTAAATCTAAGAAGCAGCTTTCATCTTACTATGCTTGATGTTTAATTTCAGCACTAACCCCTGGAGAAGAGTCAGTGAGCTATCACTGACTGGCCTCCATATCCACCACCAACCACACTGTACTTTATGCTATTGCATTGCTGAATCAGTGAGTGGAGCACTGTCCAGGAGATGTCAGTAACGGCGTGCCGGAAAATGCCGACAGTGCTGGTGGGCAGTTTGCATAGAGGGTTGAAAGCAGAAAACCAGTGTTGTCATTCACCACTCGGTAAATGCATTTCTGCAAAGAGAGTTCACGGGTACCTTTAAACAGAAGCAAACTAAAAAAAAGGCACTTCTGCAAAGTTTGATGCTATTAGGCAATAAGAGCATATTCTCAGAGATTTGTGAACATTACCACACCCCGCTGGAGAGAAGACTCTTCAGCTCCAATTCTATTTGCTTGTTGTTGCCAGCGGAGTTGAATCATTGAAACAGATTTGACACTGCATGTTTTCAGCCATTACGGCTCTTCCTCTATGTCAAGCCGAGAATAATGTGACCATTGACAGGCCACAGACAGGGTTGAGTAAAGTTTTATTTCAGGACTTTGTTTCCAGACAAAAGAACTTTTAGTAGAAAGAAATAAGCCTCGGCATGAGCCTTTGAAAAGGGCACAATACAAAGAATGACCCAGTTTATATCTATGGACCCCGGTGCTATGAAGACATTAAGACACCAGCTCTGTGTGTGGGTAGGTATGTATCATTTGTACCCCATTGGAATGGAGCTTACAAACCACGATAAATATGAGAGAGGTCACCATAATAGAAGCAGGCAGAGTGGTATATGGTTAAAGCGGCCTTGTCATTAAAACAAGAATTGCCAAATAGACATATAGCACCTGTAAAAAAAAAATAGACTGTAGATACCTTTCCGCAGTTCTGCTGAAATCAGCTCTGATCCTAAAAATAGTTTCTAAAGTCCACAGGGCAACTGACACTTCCTGGGACCCGCGCAGCTGTTGGTTGTTCCCGCCGACCTCCATATGATGTGGAGATCTGCAGGAGGAACCCATGAGATCTACTGGTTTCTGTCAAGGACCAGAACACTTCCAGGTGGCACTGTGGCGCTGGAACCAGACCCCTGCAGGGTACTGTACTCACCTGCAGGTGTCTCTAGGCAGCCAGTAGCCATCAGGGACCCGAGCACCTCCAGGTGGCATTGTGACACTGGAACCAGGTCCTGTAGTTCCAGTGCTCACCTGCAGGTGTCCCAGCAATGAGCAGTTAGTCGCCACCTGGTGCTGATCCGGGATGGTATTTAGCCTCTTCCTGCAGTGAGGCCTGTGCCACAGTATTGTTGCCATATCCTGCCCTGCCTTGAGCCCGGACTCTGACCTGATTCCTGACCCTTACCCCTGAGGTCTCTTGATCAGTGGCTCCCCTCTTGTTGTCCTGCTCCCCTGGGTTTGCCCTGAGGTCTCTTGATCAGTGGCTCCCCTCTTGTTGTCCTGCTCCCCTGGGTTTGCCCTGTTGTCTCAGGTGTGTACCTTGTTATTTGTATTAGTTAGTAAGTGTTTATGGTTGTGGTGTTTTTGGAGTAGCTCATAAACTATAGTTCATAAGCATTGTTTGGTGTGGTGACATATTTGGTTCTCCTGTATAGATCCCTGCACGCGGTGTGGGGACCCCCGTGCATGGTATCCTGATAGTTTCCCCAAAGACCTTAGATGAGGATTTCTTTTGATTGAACTGGAGTTTGGTGGCGAGGGCAGTGAGCAAGGCATTTACAGTCTTCTTTTACAAGTATGTCTTTTTGGCATTTTTTTTTTTCATTTTTAGGACAGGGTCACTTTAAAGGCAAACTGATAGTTTGGGATCTATCCTTTATAGTTTAGATGTATCTTTAATTTTACATAGGGCATGCCATGTGGAGTGGTGTCACTGAAAAGCACAAAGCAGATGGTCTATTTCTAACTGAAGGGAGGGGATAATTACATTTTACATTTATATGACTTAGGCAGTCGGGGAGGATCCCAAAATTTTCTGACGAAACAAATGAAAAACATTTTCATTCGTTTCCTCAAAGAAAACAATTTTTTTATGCTGTTTCGGATTTGGAAGCAACGAGCCCCCGAATCCGAAAACGCAAACTGAAACTAAAATTAAATTCAGTTGATTTGGCGGTTCGTCCGAATCCGAAATAACAAATATACTATATGCCCGAATATACGAAAACTATATTCGGCATTACATAAATTCGTTTTCAGAACACGCTGGCCACCAGAGTGTTCTGCAGATGCCCTCCACCATCTTGGAGGTGGAGCGCATGGCGTCACCTGACAGTGACGTCACACGCTGAACGAGCGCTGGCCCTATCGGCCACCAGTGCATTCTGCTCATGCGCATCGCCATCTTGGAGTGTATCTTAGTATACACCAAGATGGCGGTGCCCGCATGTTCGAGTGCAGCATCTTGGTGTACACCAAGATATACTTAAAAATGGTGGCGCACATGCACAGAACGCGCCGTTGGCCATTATGGCCACCGCTTGTTCAGCGTGTGACGTCACTGTCATGTGACGCCATGTGCTCCACCTCCAAGATGGTGGAGGGCATCTGCAGAACACTCTGGTGGCCAGCGCGTTCTGAAAACAAATGTATGTATGCCCGAATATAGTTTGCATATATTCGGGCATATAGTACATTTGTCATTTCGTATTCGGACGAACCGCCGAATCAACTGGATTTCGTTGATTTGCAGGTTTGAATGCACATGTCTAGTGTACATTCATAAACATGCTCTTATGACCCAAATGAGATCTGAACCAACTGTTGAGATATCAGCCACACAGTATAAGTAAAAGATGGACACCGGCACTCCAAAGCAAATCCGGTATGTCTATTTATTCACGTACTGGTTGCAAATGCAAAACACAAGATACAATGTGATCACTTGTTTGCCTGATGAAGGGGATCCGGTGAGACCCCGAAACGTTGTATCTTGTGTTTTGCATTTGCAACAAGTACGTGAATAAATAGACGTACCGAATTTGCTTTGGAGTGCCGGTGTCCATCTTTTACTTATACTTTGACGGAAGCCACCCGGTGACACCTGCTGCACCCACTTCTTATCTCATGGAGCATCGGCTCCGAGTGCGATGGGTACACGGACGGTATCAGCCACACAGGGGGCGCATTGTTTTTAGTGCGTCAGCTGATTTATAGGCTTACCCAGTGAGAAAGAGCAGTAAAGCATGACCATCATGTAGTACAGCACCTTAGATTATATGCTCCTTGAGGGCAGGGACTGATGTGAATGTGCAACTATGTAAAGCGCTGCGTGAATTGTCGGCGCTATATACATACCTGTAATAAATAAATAAAATACAGCAAAGCAGGAAGCAGATCCTGCATATGTAATGAGTAACTATAGCTGCCTGTGTTTACTTCTACAGGCTCCATCCAGTTGTCCTTTTATCCTCACTACATAGCTCTTAGAATAAGGAAATGTATGGATAGGTATACCACACGTTTAGCAAACACTGCTAAAACATTATTACTATAAAGGTACAGTACATTGCCATCACTATATGTATCAGCATAATTACCTGCTGCTGTTTCCTATATGTGGCTCAATCACCATCATGGAGTCAATTTGCACACTGAAGGTCTTCTCCAATTCTCCTGTCTGCAAGGCATTGATAACACTGTTGGATATGTTCTGCAGACCCCTTTGTATTGGAGAAGTTGCTATTCTTTCAGAGGCATTAGTTCGGCTAAATACTTTAGGGTCATTGATCTCCACAATAAGAACTTCTAATTGTCTCTCTTGTCTGTGTCTTGTCTTCTTCTGATTATCTGTTGCGTAGGTTCCAGAGTGACGTCTGACTCGTCTCTGTTTTTGGGTTATCGGCGGGCAGTGCCGCTTACGCTTTGAATGGTTGTCTGTGATGGTCTGTAACGTCGAAACTCGACCCTGTAATATCTGCAGTACCCTTACTTGAGATGGATCAAGGCTCAAAAAATGTGTCAGTTTCAAAGCTAACTGGTTATAAAGGTCTGTGCCAGTCCCATGAGCCACATAGAAAAACAGGTGGAGAGATAGATTGGTCCATATCTCTACAGGCTCACCTCCTTGTAGGATAACATACAACAGGTTCTCTCGAAAACTAAAAAAGCTTGAACCATGTTTCTGATGTTGAAATTCAGGTGCTACGTCATAGAGGACTGTGGAATACCTTTCCCCTTTTGAAACAACATAAAAACTATCTGGAATATCATAAAATAAAGCCAAGACAAGTTTTGTGGAATTCTGAGCTCCGTGAAGTTGAATCCTCAATGCCCTGGGAGATGAACCGGTAAAACAAACTTTAGTAATTTTATTTGCTGGCAAGATTGAGTAAAAGGTCTTATGGTCGGGTGCGTTACAGCACTGATCTCGATAACTTCCTCCATTGACAAAGACTTGAGCAAAATGATCTGTGAGTGCCAAGATTGGACCAATGGGCTCCACAGGCGTTACAATGTTTTCAAGGATTAGGACGGTGAGATCCGTATGGTGACACATGTGAGCCTGAGAGTGAGATTTGTAGGTACACAGGTCCTCTGTCCGGTATATTCCTGTAAAGAAACAAGCTGCAATTACTTTGTGGTTTTCAAACAATTGTTAACTGACGGTTTCTGAAGAACTATGGGGTAAGTGTTTTTCCCCATAGTTCTCTTTTAGGGTCACGGGAGGACATATACTTACCTCCTCCCGTGACCCAAAGCTCAGTATATAGCAAGCTATTGCCTGCGATATCCTGAGAGCGCCGAAGCCAAGATGGATCCCGACAATACTGTCCAGATCCGCCCAGCTGCGTGATTGACAACGGGCTCTGCCTATCTAGAGGCAGAGCCAGCTGTGCCCGCCCCCTACCCTGTCAGTTCCTCCTGCGCTGGAGGATCGGAGAGGGGAGGAGGGAACCCCTGACTGACAGTCAACGCTCTCTGCAGGGAGATGATTGGCAAGTGAGCGAACGATGATATGTGTTCGCTCACTTCCTGATCAATAGAGCCGACCTGTGACAGCTTCTTTGTCACAGGTCGGCTCTAACTATGAGGATGACTGGAAATCACTCACCTCATAGATCTCTTTTAAAGTGTATGTGTATCCCAAACATTTTTTTCGAGCTTTGGATAGAGAACTGCTGTCTCTATCCACTCAATTTGTCGAGGTGACTATTGTCTCCAATACGGAAACTGATTAGAAATCCCAAACTTTAGAAATGTCAGCAACGTCAATCTTCCAATGGGGACCCCTGTTCTGGTGACAATTGTCTAAAAGGGAAATTCCCCTCACTTTGAGGAGATTTCCTCTCATTTCCTGTTGTGTCTCTGGGACAGACATTGAAGGGAACTTCCCTCCGCAGCGGGGCACAGATATCAAAAAATAATCTAACAGGGGCTTTAACCCTGCCCTACTGTATCCAAAACTTTGGGTACACATACAATTTATCTTTAGTAAAATACGTACTTCAATAAAAGCAAATACACTGAGTGGCCAGATTATTATGACCACCTGACGTTTGTAGGCAAATGAGCTATAATTTGGCGCTGAAGTTGCTAGAGGGCCAGACCATTATAAATAGGGAAGCAGGTTGTTTACCACGACAGTAGAAGTGATTTGTTTCTGAAGATACGGGGAAAGATTTAACAGCCTTTGAACGTGGGATGATTGTTGGCGCTCGGAGCCATGGAGCGAGTATCAGCAAAACAGCAGAATTCGTTACATGTTCAAGAGGGGCTCATTGTTAAAGTGTTTAAAGAAAGGACTGTCAGCAGAAAATCTGGGTCTGAACATGCGAATTGTGGCCGTCAGCGACTAGTCAATGTTAGGGCAGAACGGGGGAGGGGCAAGACTGGTACAAGACAACAGAAGGGCAACAGTGCAGTGTCAGATTCCTCGCATCACCTTTCATCATCTCGTGGAGTCACGAGGCGGCCCAACGAAATACTGATGGGGTGGTCATAATAATCTGGCCACTCAGTGTATATGTCAAGTGCCCCCTGGTGTGGGTTACCTCTTATCAATCACCCCTTGTTATGGGAAAACCAATTACTAGCATAAAATATATAAAAAACAGTTTAAAATAACCTTAACATAAAAAAAGACTCAAAATCATTAAACCTTCCCTCTTGTTTCTTAATGCCAAGACATTGAATGATGCAATTACATTTTCCTTTATGGGGTCAAGCCTTCACCTTGTTTTTTATATTCCCTATCCTAAAAAGATTCTGGACATTTGCAAAGATTCTCATTTGGTGTGACACAGGGGGGTTGTCACAACGTCCCAGGTTGCCAAGAGCCCTTACCAAACTGTGACACTCTGTGTGGCTTCTCACTGATGTCACCGGTTGCCAGGAGCTGAGCAGGATGCTCTCGCTCGCATCCTGCTCAGCTCCTGGCAACCAGTAAGCTGGGCGGGATGCCGGACAGAGCCGCTGACATAATACCTCAGGGACAGCCCTGATGATGTAAGTGATGAATGTAATGTCATTATACTGAAAGTTTACTCAAAGCTTGGATCAAATAAAGCTGCAGTGCACTTATCCTTTAATACATCATTAGAAATATTTTTTTACATGCAAGAAATGCAAATGTTGACCTGGTATCATCTACTTGTAGTGGGATAAGGCTCAGACTGGGCCTGTGAGCCAGTTGTGTTGTAACACATGCTGATAGTAGAACACAGCAGAGCTCAACAGTGTGCTGCTTCTCCTTTCACTGGCTGGGGTAGGGGCAAGACTTGTAAGTCCCCGTTCGTACCTAGGCGTTTTGCCGCTCAAACGTAAGCTCAACAATTAATTCAAGACAAGGAATCCCATTCAGCTCGAAAAAAACACTCAAGATAAAGAATCCCGCTGATTTCTACGGTTAGCGCCTGTTCAAACTTCAGCATTTTGTCACAAGCAGAAAAACGCGTGTCGCAGGAAAAAGCACATGAGCTACTTTTCGGCCGACTACAGCTCTTTTTGGTCCCATAGACTTCAATGGGAAACTTTGTGCGTCCGAAAAAGCGTGACAAAACGCTAAGGTGTGAACAGGGGCCACGGAAATGAATGAGATTCCTTGTAAAAGGAGCCTTATTACTTAACCTCCATGGCGGTATTCCAGAGCGTGGCTCGGGGTTAATTTTCTGTACCATAAGCGGTAACCCCGAGCCACACTCGGGAATACACAGCACTCGGGAATGTTGGCATCCGTCTTCCGGACTCCGTCCCTTGCGAGCGTCTGCGTCGCAGGGGGGCGAAACTGGCGGGAGATTCAAAAGTTAAAAAAAAAATTGAAAGAAAAAAAAAAAAATCCTTTTGTCTGGAATTGCTCCCGAAAAATGGCTGTGTACTCCCCGCCATATGATGGTCACTTATGTGCCTGGAGCCTCATAGCTGTGTATCTGCAGTGTAAGATCTAAGGCACTACTGCCTCTAACTGCTAATCTCAAGAGATTTTAGAGTGAGATTTGGTGACGTCACCAATGTACTGGTCACGGTTTTCCTTGCTGGAGGGGAAGCTGTAACTGAGGACCTGCACTGTCACAATTCAGCTGCAGACTTGCAGCTGAGCTCTTACTTGTAGTTCTACAAGTATATGCAGACCTCTTACCCCTGGTTCTGCAGGGCTGTGTTGTTGCTTGTAGTTCTCCAGGCATGTGCTCTGTACCTGACTCGCTCTTGCACCAGTCTGGCAGCTTTAGGTGTTGGACAACCTCTCCTGCTGTTTCTTATGCAGCTTCTCGGCCAATCAGTGCAGTCCGCTTGTGGCCAATCCCGTGATTCCTCCCTCTTGCCAATTCTATTTAAACCCAGGGCAGCAAACTGCACGCTGCCCAAGCAACACTCTCCCAAGCTAGGTGCCGAGCCCCCCTGGTTGCCGTTGAACCTGACCTTTGGCTTGTCCCAGGAAACCCCAGTCTTCAGTCTGTCCCTGGAAGTTTTGGTCCTCCATTCTGTCCCTGACCTTTGTTTTGTCCCTTGTATGTGTGTCTGCAACGTGTCCAGAACTCTGGCCTTATCAATCATTCTGGGCTGTTAGGTGAGTTGTGTGAACCTAGGGATTGTGAACTGGGGTCAGCACGCAGCCAAGCCCATCTCCACCATCAGGAGCTCTGGTGAACACCGGCTGGCCCTTTGATTCCACATCTCGGGGGACCCCATGCGACCTACCTAGCACTGCAGCACCCTGCCTAGTACTACCAGCCTATTCTGTCTTCCACTACCTCATTCAGTTCCCCTGCTCTGTTCCCTGCTTGTACTCCAGCTCTGGGAGGAGTCAGCCTACACTGCTTGGACCCTTTTCTCTATGAGTTCCGCGGCTTGAGGGGTTAATCAGGGCCAGCACTAGTGTGTGTTTCTTTGTTGAACAGATAGTGCTTTGATAGTTTGTAAACTGTTGCAGCACTGCCTCCTGGTCCTAGTGGAGCTGCGGGGGGCTCCTTCCTGATAGCATGCTGCCCGCCACCGGACCCCTGGTGAGACCTCCGCACAGCCACCTGAAAGCCAGCATAGCCCAAATGAGAGTCTGCATAGCCCACCTGAGAGCCCGCATAACTCACCTGAGAGTGTGCATGGCCCACCTGAGAGCCCGTGGAGTCTACCCGAGATCCCGCACAGGCCACATGAGAGCTTGCATGGGCCACCTGAGACCCTGGAGACATCAGGGCACCACCCAAAACAACACAAGGTATGTAGCTTCATATTATTTTGTATTGCTGCATCATGTATTGCTGAGATTTGTAGCCTTCTATAAATCGTCTCCTTACTCCCTCCCCTGGCGGCCTCTTCTTGCTGTTTCTCCTGGCTTCCTCTCCTCGCTCTCTCCACTATATTCTAAAAAAAATATTGCTGCACGCAGCGCTTGAGTGTTCAGGTTTCACTTGAAGAAAAGGTGGCAACCCTAATGGCAAATAAACCAACTCCCTTATATGAATATCATCTATTTACCTTGATAAACCTGCAATTCAGCTTTAAATATAATGAGCTGATAAAAACCAAGGTACAGGATGTTTGAACACTGAAACGGTTAACGCATTTCCAGCCCCGCAATCAGATCCACTCACTTGAGATATCTTCCTGCCAATCCCAATTTTGCACGGCCTGTTGATTTTGATCACTTTTAAATGAAACCCACACCGGCCTCAGTAATCATAATGTCATTTGCAATTTCCCACAAAACACATTTATCCACTTAGTAGCACATTGAAAAGAAGAACACCCTATGAACTCCCAGCAAAAGAGAGAGAGAAGAAAGAGGGGGGCCTAATCGTATTACGTCCTCATGAACCTCCAAGCAGGGGTGCTTGTAAGAGATATGTAAAAGAAAAAAAGACAAAAACTAGGCCCGGATACAGCTGACTCTCATAATTAAAACCGGGAGAGATAGCCAGAGCAGCACGCGAGGGGCAGGAGGATACAAAACGCCCCGGGGCTTTCCTCAAAGAGACTGGCCGGAGTGGATGAAGCTTAATGAATCCTCCAAATGACCGATGGAGGCCAAGCACGCCGGCTTCTCTCTACAACAACAATGGTGTTTTGGGTTCTGCTTCACGTTAACAAAATTAAATCCAAATCCCAGTGTCTTCTTCGGCCTCCTTATGTGTGACCGTAAAAAAGCAACATTGTATTGTTCAATATATGCATGAATGCCCTCTGTGTTAGATAACGGGATAGCGCTTTACAGGGTCATTGATAGAGAATTTGTTCTGTATGATTAATACAAAAATATAACAAGTTCAATAAAAAAAACTCTCCATGGAATACTGACAATGTTTAATTATGGATACAGTGGGAAAGAGAGAAAATGTCCATCAGGTTCTATTGGTGACCCCATTGGTGAGATGTTCACTCACTTCCTGTCCCTGTGACACCTGCACAACAAATGGCTGGAACAGAAAGATCTTCAAAGTGGGGCTCTACCTATAGAAGTGCATATGGTGCAGTATGTAACTAAACAAAGAGTAGTCGCTACATATTGTATCACATGCAACGTGTTTTGTTATAATACCAGTAACAGGTGACCGCGGAATATTTAGTAGTAAGGAAATTTCACGCAACACCTGAATCCAATGGTATGGAGGGGTGTCCCAATACTTTTGGCAATATAGTGTAAGTTTTGTTGGTGGTAATTTGCAGGCTTTTAGTGTACATGTTAAGCATCTACAGGAAGGTTTGTAAAGGGACTGATTTCACCAGGACGCATGGACAGCCAAAAAAAGAAAATCAGACGTCCTATGTTCTAGAAGTTTGTGCAATATTGAAGATGCCCATAGGATGGACTTCCTCAATGCAGGGACACAATGGCTTCTAAACTACAACTCAACGTCTGAGCAATGTAACATTATAATTGTTTACTGGAAGCAATGCATGATGGGATATGTGGTCTTGGGAAATGGAGATTGCATGACATCAAGCAGCAGGGAAAGAGACGCAAAGCACACTGGGAATCCGGGAAGTTGATGGAAGTGACGGGCAGACGGAAGGCAGCTCTCACTACATAAAAGGGTTTTGTTGAAGTAAGCTTTGATTTCATAATCAGAAACAACTCTACTATGTATTCCTATTACACTGCTGATGTCATAACAGGAGAGGAGATGCTGGAGCTTTACAACTAGACATGTAAGCTGCGGAAACATTTGGTTCGGATATTTCGGTATTTCAGGATTCGGATCTGAAATTCAATTTGATTCGAGTTTCGAATTCGGACGAAATCTGAATTTTCGTTATTTTCTGATAAGTTTATGAATATTCTTTGCGAGTAAAACAAAAAAAACGTATACAGATATTAATACTAAAGCTGAGGCTCCTAGACTGGAATAGCATTCGGGATCCGAATTTCCGAATTGCATTCGGGAGCTCCTGAATGCCATTCGGGTCTGGGAGCCATATATATATATCACTAAAGCTGAGGCTCCAAGGCCGCAAAGGATCTTGGGGCGGGCGCATGCGCAGTTCAAATGTTCGGCCGGGAGACGAGGAGAGACACAAGGTAAGTCTATGGAGCAGCGTGCACCCGCACAGACACCGTGGGGAATCAGAGAAGAGGAGGCCAAAGGAGTCAGCGCTGGAGGGACAGCTGAAAACGACACTAAAGAAGATGATCGGATCAAGAGGCATCATTTACGGTAAGTCCTTACACTAAGGGTGCCCACACATCGTACGATAATCGCGGGAAATCCCGCGATCGTACGATTATCGCAAGGTGTGTGGAAGCCGTGCGACCTCTACTACTATAAGGTTCCACGACTTTTAACTTACGAACATGTTAGAAAACCCGCCGAGCGTCGTACGATGTTCGGCGGGTGTGTAGCTTGTTTGTAAGATAAAAGCCAGACGGGCCGCTGTGCGCAAGCGCACACTGCCCATTCGTCATTGCGGTCATCAGAAGCCCGCCCCTCAGGGGGGCGCGGCTTGCTATCATCGCAAGTACGATCTGCCTGTCCAAGATAGGTAGATCGTACGTTTTTTTAATTACCTTACAACCATCGCAATACAAAAGTCTTGCGATGGTTGTAAGGTGTGTGCTCAGCCTAACATTGGGGGGGAGGGAGGGAAAAAAATATCCTTTAGGCCCCATTCACACTGAGCGATTTATCGAGCGTTTTTTTGCAGCGATATCGCTCATATTTCCACGCGATATCACTATATGTAGCTTCTCCAATCCATTTCAATGGAGTTGTTCACATCTCGTCGCTCTTGTAGCTCGTCGCTGCAGCTTGTCGCTCCTACATGACCCTTTTTTTGAGCGATTTTGTTCCTGATTGCATACAGCCCAATAGGAAAAAGTTGCTCAATATCGCTCATATAAAATCGTGCGGAAAATCGCGCGATTTTCATGTCGCTCAGTATGAATGGGGCCTTAATGTCACTTTAAGTGTCATTAAAGACCTGCCGATTATCGTACGATAATCGGCAGGTGTATGGGCAGCATGCGACCGCGTCTACTGTAAGGTCGCACGACTCTCATCTTCCGAGCACGCTGGAAAACCTGCCGAAAACCGTAAGGTTGGTGGTGTGGTCGGAAGACGAAGGCCGGACACTGCCCGGGCAGCACTGCAATCATCGGAAGCCCTCCCCTCAGCGGGGTTCGCAAGCACGATCTGCCTGTCCAAGATGGGCAGATCATACAAAATTTTAATGACCTTACAACCATCGCACAACGAAAGTCGTGCAATGGTTGTAAAGTGTATGGCCACCTCTAGAGAGGTGTCCACATGAATTGGTTATGTGACGTACAAAATGCACCTAAATTATATTAGTGATATGAAATAGTGTCACCGTAACTGATCTTTTTTTTTGCCCCAATACATCTAAAGCACATTACAAAGTCTATAAGAACACTGCACCTTGCGCATTCCAGTCCCCCTCATTAAACCAAACCACATGTGTCCACTTTTGAAAGTATTTCTCAAATTGCCCGGGCTAAATTCTTATCATTCCGAAAACACCTGCCATTCATAAACTTGACTGCGCAGTCACCGCAAACAAACCCAACCTCCCGGCCCGAGCAAACCAAAACTAATAATAAAATGTAAAAAATGATCACGTTTCTTGAACGTTTTACCCGTATGGAGCATAAAATATAACCCAACCCCCAACCCTTCCATCACATCCACCACCAACTTAGCACTGAAGCCGCGTTTGATTATCATCGGCTGCTATCATAACTGTCAACCTTCGGGTAGGCCCGAGCGCGCACAGATGCAATTTTTCGGGGGCCCCTCTTGCTATTGAGTGATAAAGCCATCACCTCGCCAACCATCTGTTTTGGGCCGCTCGGTAATTTCACTGGACGGGCAGAACGAGAAACGAATGTGGTTCTGCCACGCTTAGCTGGGAGTTGTGGGACATAATGAGATCTGAAAGGGAAGGCCCGGATGTTATAAATTTGTGCCATATGTGGCTATTTCCTGCGTCCGTTCCTTTCTCATAACCAGCGAAGAAGAGGTTTTTTTTTTTTTCCCCTCTCATGACCCCACACCATGACTCTGAAATCTTTCATGGCTGCTTACAGGCCTCGGGCCTTTCCACGCCAGTTGCATAAATAAATGGCTTTGACAGCAAGCATCATAAGGGTTGGCGGTTAATACGTGTTCACCACAAATGCTTCTACAGCACACTGGAGAGAAGGAAGGGGAGAGAGAGAGAGAGAGATTATTTTCCTACCGCTAAACAAAAAGAATGTCTCCTGACAAGCAGTGAAAGAATTAAGTCAAATAAACGTGAAATATGTTACAACTAAAATTACAATCCTCCCCCCTCCTCCCCCGACCAACTACCATCATCGCTACACTTTGTGTTTACGATGGATCGGCGGGTTCAGGAGGAAAGAGAAATGGTTCCCTTATAACAAACAAACATTCCGCTTAAAATAAAAGATGTGCCTCTCGGGCTGAAGAGTTTGGGTCAGATATTTTTTTCATTTATTTTTTTTTACCTTTTTAATTGGAATTATTTTAGCTTCGTGGGAAAAATAAAAATTCCCTAAAATCCGGCTTTAAGACTCAAACAGCTTGCAGCTGTCGGAACAAGGCCGCGACGAATTATCTGTAAGTTATTGTTAAAAAACGTAATTGGAATTGTACAGCGTTTTTGGCTGTTGGCTGCCATGTTAGATACATTCATGAATTTAGTCAAGTAGGTTATAAAAACATGCCCAGTACTTCCCGTACACGCAATCTACTTCCTGTATATACTGACGGACTTACTGTAATTGATAAAACAAAAATCAAATCAAGATAATAATAATGATAATAATAATAATAATACAAGTCATACAAGTATGCAAATGTAGGAAAGACTCCTAAATTATATTAGTGATATGAAATAGTGTCACCGTAACTGATCTTTTTTTTTGCCCCAATACATCTAAAGCACATTACAAAGTCTATAAGAACACTGCACCTTGCGCATTCCAGTCCCCCTCATTAAACCAAACCACATGTGTCCACTTTTGAAAGTATTTCTCAAATTGCCCGGGCTAAATTCTTATCATTCCGAAAACACCTGCCATTCATAAACTTGACTGCGCAGTCACCGCAAACAAACCCAACCTCCCGGCCCGAGCAAACCAAAACTAATAATAAAATGTAAAAAATGATCACGTTTCTTGAACGTTTTACCCGTATGGAGCATAAAATATAACCCAACCCCCAACCCTTCCATCACATCCACCACCAACTTAGCACTGAAGCCGCGTTTGATTATCATCGGCTGCTATCATAACTGTCAACCTTCGGGTAGGCCCGAGCGCGCACAGATGCAATTTTTCGGGGGCCCCTCTTGCTATTGAGTGATAAAGCCATCACCTCGCCAACCATCTGTTTTGGGCCGCTCGGTAATTTCACTGGACGGGCAGAACGAGAAACGAATGTGGTTCTGCCACGCTTAGCTGGGAGTTGTGGGACATAATGAGATCTGAAAGGGAAGGCCCGGATGTTATAAATTTGTGCCATATGTGGCTATTTCCTGCGTCCGTTCCTTTCTCATAACCAGCGAAGAAGAGGTTTTTTTTTTTTTCCCCTCTCATGACCCCACACCATGACTCTGAAATCTTTCATGGCTGCTTACAGGCCTCGGGCCTTTCCACGCCAGTTGCATAAATAAATGGCTTTGACAGCAAGCATCCTAAGGGTTGGCGGTTAATACGTGTTCACCACAAATGCTTCTACAGCACACTGGAGAGAAGGAAGGGGAGAGAGAGAGAGAGAGATTATTTTCCTACCGCTAAACAAAAAGAATGTCTCCTGACAAGCAGTGAAAGTATTAAGTCAAATAAACGTGAAATATGTTACAACTAAAATTACAATCCTCCCCCCTCCTCCCCCGACCAACTACCATCATCGCTACACTTTGTGTTTACGATGGATC
>NW_017306801.1:763885-873152 GCF_000935625.1 Nanorana parkeri | reverse complement strand
GGTTCCCTTATAACAAACAAACATTCCGCTTAAAATAAAAGATGTGCCTCTCGGGCTGAAGAGTTTGGGTCAGATATTTTTTTCATTTATTTTTTTTTACCTTTTTAATTGGAATTATTTTAGCTTCGTGGGAAAAATAAAAATTCCCTAAAATCCGGCTTTAAGACTCAAACAGCTTGCAGCTGTCGGAACAAGGCCGCGACGAATTATCTGTAAGTTATTGTTAAAAAACGTAATTGGAATTGTACAGCGTTTTTGGCTGTTGGCTGCCATGTTAGATACATTCATGAATTTAGTCAAGTAGGTTATAAAAACATGCCCAGGACTTCCCGTACACGCAATCTACTTCCTGTATATACTGACGGACTTACTGTAATTGATAAAACAAAAATCAAATCAAGATAATAATAATGATAATAATAATAATAATACAAGTCATACAAGTATGCAAATGTAGGAAAGACTAAAAAAAATCAATAATAATAATGCAAGTATGTAAAAAAAGATAAAAAATAATAAAATCTAAATATTATTATTAATACAAGTAATACAAGTATGTAAATGTAGAAAAGATTTAAAAAAACAATAATAATGATAATAAAAAAGTTTGTAAATGCAAAAATTATGTAAAAACCATATATAATTTGTTTTGCCTGCTAAAATAATTTTATAAATTTTTAAGCATATAACAGTTTTTTATTTATTTTATTATGTTAATACACCTTCCTCAGCAAGGACTGTATACAGCCAGGGTGTACTGGGGGTGGGGGCAATAAAGTGGACCTCTTCTTAAAATACAGTTCAGATATATCAAAAGAGTACATGCCAGCATTATCATATTATATTATTTTCCGATTAAAAAATAAATACATTCTTTCCATGTGTAAAAGACTGCTCCCAGCCTAGACGGCCATGACCACGAGGTCTCTGACAACCTGACAGTAGCGCAGAGAGTCTATTGTATTCAGGCAGCATAAGTGGATCAAAAAAATCTGCCCAATGTACATATAATTAATAAAACAAAAACATTCAACTGACTATAGTTCCTCTTTACTGTAAATAAAGGAAGAGTTACTATAAGGTCTCATTCACACAAGAAACGGCCGCCGCGTACAGCTCCGTGCGCGGCCGTATCGGGCAGGCCCCGGGAAGGACAGGTGCTGCGTGTGATTTAGTACGCAGCCCCCTTCCTTCTCTATGGGACTACGCGGCCGTACGCCCCCCTACACTCACCGCAAGTGCAGGTCTGTGCGGGTGTCCCGGCTCGGACGCAGACAGGATCCATCCTGTCAGCGTAAGAGTACAGACATCCGCATGGACGTGCAGGGCGGGTGAGCGTAGGACGGCATACGGCCGCGTAGTCCCATAGAGAAGGAAGGGGGCTGCGTACTAATCACACGCAGCACCTGTCCTTCCCGGGAGCAGCCCGATACGGCCGTGCACGCAGCACAGAGCTGTACATGCCGTCCTTTTCTCGTGTGAATGAGGCCTGAGGGCTTCATTGATGGGCTTGGGCTTGTGTCAATGGCATCAACTTGTCACCCTACTGAGATCATTCAGCAACCATTCACAGGTGCATTTGACCTGCAGTTGACCTGCTTCAAGTGGGTTTTGTATCCCCCATAGACTTGTATAGGAATAAAAAACCCAACTGAAGTGAACAGAAGCCTATCAACATGGTGGCTACGGGTCCTATACCTGAGCACCTGGCAGGAGACCTGGGGTATAGATCTTGGGTTCCTGAGCCAAGCAACACCCTGCACTGGACTGTGCCATTTAAAACCTACAGATTAAGATTAGATGGCTGTATGTTACTTGGATTATTGGTGACTTTACCCATCATGGCCTGAGGTGGCCAAACAAGGTAAATGTATCAGAATAAAGAAAACAGAAAATGTAAATGTTGTAGCCGCCCTATCACTCTGCTGCCCTCGGTACTGGCCTATGAATGCCCCATAGCTACCTATATGCATGGTTCAGAGTAAATATTTCACTCTCCAGTGTTCTCCCATTCTGCGGGTCAGCAGGGTCAGGCCCCACACTGGGGGGCCGCATCGTCAGGAAGTCACAAAAACCTGCTCGCTGCACCCTAAACAAACATCGTCAAACCAAAAGTTTATTTTCAGTTGACTTAAATAAACATAAAGCTATTTGTTTTTACCAAACGGTCTATAATATAGTCATGGTGGGCAACCTGGTTTCTCTTCTTCAATAGTCAGCGCACTGTACTAGTATCAGTATACAAAAAGGAAGGAAGGAATCATTTTGTTTAACAATACTAGAGGGAGACCTGAGCCGATGCAGAAGGCCAGGACTCCGTATATAAGCCCAACTATCCCCAAAGCTGAGATTTCACTACTGCCTATCTGCTAAAACCTCATTCATAGGCTGTCCTTAGCTGATCTTACCTGATTGGACGTTGGGGTCAGGTGTCCGGGAGGAGCCACATGGGTTGAAACTGCAAGAGCTGAGGGGCATTCTTTTTGGAAAGTCGACGGAGGAAGCAGGTTGTCCCACCTGCCCCTCCCTGAATTTTGTGGTTTCTGATGGTTGCAAGGTCTTTTTTATTTCATGGCAGCTTAGCGTGTTAGGGGGTCTTTGGGGGGGTCTGAAACTCTGAGTCAGTTACACAAATGGGGGGGCCATCAGCTGGTATGGGTGCTCCCCCCTGTTGGTGTCAGTAATTGTAGGGGGGGTGCTTAGCCTCTTGGAACTGGGGAGCAGTAATTGTCCTTGAGCCGGTTGGGGTGCAGCTGGGGACATGGGAGGAGTTTTTAGGAGAAGCCTTATTTTGGCAGTTGGGCACCCAAAGAACATTCGAGCCGGTTGGGGTGCGGCTGGGGACATGGGAGTTTTCAGGAGAGGCCTTATTTGGGCCTTTGGACACCCAAAGACCATTCAAGCCGGTTGGGGTGCGGCTGGGGACATGGGAGGAGTTTTTAGGAAAGGCCTTATTTGGGCTGTTGGGCACCCAAAGACCATTCAAGGCGGTTGGGGTGCAGCTGGGGACATGGGAGGAGTTTTTAGGAGAGGCCTTATTTTGGCTGTTGGGCACCCAAAGAACATTTGAGGCGGTTGGGGTGCGGCTGGGGACATGGGAGTTTTCAGGAGAGGACTTATTTGGGCTGTTGGCCACCCAAAGACCATTTGAGCCGGCTGGGGTGCAGCTTGGGACATGGAAGGAGTTTTTAGGAGAGGCCATATTTGGGCTGTTGGGCACCCAAAGACCATTCGAGCCAGTTGGGGTGCAGCTTGGGACATGGGAGGAGTTTTTAGGAGAGGCCTTATTTGGGCTGTTGGGCACCCAAAGACCCCTTCTCAGATCAGTCGTTAGGAGTATTTATTTTTAGAAAGCATTTTGTTAAATTGGCGAGAGCAGTGTAAAAAAAAATGATCCTGCCAGAAATCTAGTGAGCTTGTAACTTCCTGTGAATTCTGCAAGCAGTCTTATCTGTTCACTGGGACCTAAGAACAATGCCACTTATGGAGATGAGAAGGGGTAGTTGTTCTGTAGTCCTGTCACACCTGCTGTCCTACGGTGACAATGCTGCTCCCGCTGTCACAATTCTCAACTTACCTGTATCAATCGCAGGGGTCCTCACACTATGTCAGTACTTGGCGCTCTTGTCAGTGACTTGTGTCCTATAACTACCCCGCATGAAAATAGTGGGGACACTTGCACATGTTTAATGCCATCCTTACATCAAAATGGCAGCATTGGAGTGCTTCCTCTTAGACGGGAATTGCATCCCTTCTGCCACACCTCCTGACATCACTTCCTGTTTGATCACTATAAAGCTGCAAGGTGCCAGAGAGAGCTCTCAGTTGTTTCAGAGCTCTCCACAGTGTGTTCCAGTTTCTAGCTGTGTAATTCTGTTACCTGACCTTTGCTGCCTGCTCTGACCTTCTGCTTCATTTGCCTATGATTATTGGATTTACCCTTTTGTACCATGTACTTGGAATCTGTGCCTGATTCATCTACTGAGTACGCTATCCCAAGGTGTGTGCCCCTGCTATTGGGCTCTGCATATCCAATTGCTGACACCTGCATAGATACAGTACAATAAGTGAACGTTGAACGTTGTAATAAAGTGTGTTACTGGCAGGATCTTCAGGTGAACGGGGAAAAAAAAAGAGTAAAGAAAATGAACGCCGCCATCACTGGATTAATAAAATGCAATCTAGTACATTTTTTGCTCTTGGGTTTAGATACACTTGACATTCACAAGTTCTCACAGTGTTTCTGTGGGATTATCTCCAGAGTTAGTGACCCAAAGTAGGAAAACAAGGTCAGCATGATGACTAGACAACTGGCATTTGAAGGAAAGGAAGTCACAAATGGCAGACTACATCTTTATCTCAAAAGGTTTCCTTTAAGACATTGAGCAGTTTGGACATCTGATTCAGGTCTGGTGGGCATTAGAGTTCTGGAAACAGTGTCTGTCAGAGACAGCTAGGGTTAAGTGCTCAGATGATTGACACAACTGATCATCTCATGGGATTCCAGTCATGCGTGTGACTGATTCTGTAGGGTGCTGGTGGCCATGTTGGAGGAGGACACCGTTTGCTCCCTGCAGTAACAATATTGATGCATTGCCCCCATGAATGCAATTATTTACAAGTAACAGTTTATGAAGAGTATGGGGAGCTCATTAGGGTCTCCCTGACTTGATCCAGGCCCCATAAACCACACATAATGGAAAAAGTTCCCCTTTCCAGAAGTATTGGGGTTTTTTCAGGGCTCAGAATAAGGTATTTGTTTTTTTCAGGGCTCTGGTTGGCAAACAGGACTACAGGGGGGTGCATGGAATGTTAGTACAGGATCCTTACCATACCTGCTATTCAGGAGGCTGGGAAAGGGTAAGGATACCTGAAAAACACTTACCAATAACACTGTAGATTCAGTAGGAGGAGCAGAGTCCCGGTGAAAGCATGCAGCTAATTTCGATTCGGAACGAAACGAATCGCACATGTCTACAGCAAACCATACCTCTTCATGCAAGATGATCTGGCTGATCTTGTGTATCATTCCCATGTTCTACCCTCCTGTAAACAAGCTCTCAGTCTAAAGACTGACAGCACTATGTAATAGACCCCAATTGGCTTAGGCTGATGTCCTTCCTTCTCTCAGTTTAAAGTACAACTGAAGGCAAAATCGTTTTTTTAGATTAGGAGAACGTGGTGAGGGGTTAGAACCAATGTCAGGTTTCATTGCTATCCTTGTCCTTACCCTCTTTAGTTCTCCTGATCACCAATGGGATTGATCGGAAACGAAAGTGTAAATCCGAATTTGTGGGTTGTCACCAGAACAGGAATAGAGGAGAGATCTTCCAACACATGACAACTGTCTATGAGGGGATTTCCCTCGCATTGGAAAGAAACTCTCTCAACTCTTTCTGTTGAGTCTACAGGACATGAAGTGAAGGTGAATCTCGAAAAAAAAATAATAATAATCTGACCGTGGTTTTAACTCTACTCAACTCTATCCACAATGAAACGAAAATGTTTTGGCTTTAGATAAACTTTAAACAACGTTAACGAGGGTATTTAGCTCAATGCAAAGTCAGATTTGGGCACTTGTTCTATCAATATTTAGATCACATATAATGATTCAATTAACATATAACAGAATCAATTTTTCTCATATTTGCCTGTATTTTAGCTTTGAAGGCCAATTCCATCATCAGCAAAAAAACCCTTACCCTGACCCCTACTCCCCCGGTCGCCTCCAAGTCCTTACCTCCATATGCATTGTTTTTTAGTATGCTTCTTTTTCCCCCCCAGATTTCTTTTGGCTGATGTGACGCATAGGGAACTCTTCTTCACCAGGGCTGGGCTCAGTGATGCAGAGAGCAGCGCCATTCTGCATCATTGTACTGCGAGTGCAGGGAGCCATGATGACTCCTAGGGGGTGGGTCTATGATGTCCTGCACTCATGAGAAGTGGGTTGAATGAAACTGGGTGTCATTTAGCTCACAAAAATATGACACTGTATCATGTACCTGGTGGAGGACCGATTAGCTGAGGAGGCCTCCCTTGCGGCTCTTGTCTCACACCCCTGGATGTGGGACAGGGAGCGAGTAGACAGGGAGGAGCACCGGTGCCAAAGTGTTCAGACCCTGTGTCTGGTAGAAGTCTAGCAATTGGGTTCCTGGGAGGATAAGCAGGCTGGCGTTCGGTTGAGAGGTCAGCGTGGTCTGCAGCAGGAACTTGGAGTAAAGTCAAGCAAGCCAGGAGTCAAAGCCAGACGGTCAGTATGGCACCAAGGAAGAAGACAGAAGCGAATCCAAGAAACAAGCAGAGGTCAAGGCGGGCAGCAATCAGGCGTAGTCAAGGAAATCCGGGTCAAGCAGGCCCAGATTTCCCACAAGGCCACCGAGGCCTGGCTTCGGGGCGGCACAGCGCAGAGGGGCCTTGTGGGGAAGTTGCGGGCGCCGGTGTAAGGTGTCCGGCGGCCGCACACTACAGTCCGCCGCTGTCCAATCACGACGGGGCGGCCTGAGGCTCCGCCCACCGGCTTTGATGTGGAGGGGGGGCGTATTGTGGAACCTGGCCTTGGGGCGGCAGGGGGAGTAAATCCAGCCCTGGGGTCAAGGCAACAGGAGATCGAGATGCCATTAATACAAGAACACAAGCTGAAAGATCGTTCAAAACTGACCCATTGGGCAAGCCAGTTAAAATAGGGCAATCACTTAGAGAGAGACGTGTCACTTCCTGTTTGCCACATTCGTACGTCCGTTCCTTGCGCATCTGCACTAGCGGCAGCCCGGAAGACTGGGACACGCGCAAACTCCCAGCTATGGCCTTACACACTGGACTGCAGAGCAGTAGGACAGTGCCAAGAAGAAGGTATTTACAAAAAAAAAGAAACAAGAAAAAAAAAAGAAATAAAAGTGGAATTGGGCTTTTAATGCTATTTTTCATCCTGAGAAACTATACTCACTTCTCCTCCAGCAACGTGACAACCACATGGCAGCACCATCTTCACCTGGCTTGTTTTGGGCTTGGGATCTTTGGCCATTTTGATTGGCCACACCTGGATGATGTAACTCTAGTGGCAGTTCGAATGTCGAATGTGCACACAAATGGCGCATGCATTGTGAAGTAGATTGCCAACAGGTAGATCCGATTCCTTTATGTTGGCACAATTTTCAATTTTTATTTAAAGTTCCACTTTAAGCCTCATTTGTTGGGATGGACTACAAAACCAAAAACTTATCTTACCCAAAACCATCCCATCTCTGAAGAGAAAGACATCGCCCCGGGTCATGAAGTGGTTAATTCAACAACGCGGCTTCATTTAGACCGAGCTTTACACATTAAAGAGTAAGCAAGAAAACCCAATGTTTACTTTTAAGGCCGACGTATTTTCTTAGCGGCTAGCGCCGAAACGCTGGCCTTTTTGGAAAGGATCAGGGAAGCTTTGAAAAATAAATTCAAATCACATGCAATAGTATCTGGACATCAAGATTTGTTTTGAGGTTAAAAGGATTACAGGCAACGATGCTAATCACCTCCTTGATATTTTATATTAGGGTCCATTATGTCAGGAGGATGAAAGAGCTGCGAAATTCCGTAAAGTCGGGTTTGTTTTGTCTACTCTCTGGCATAATCTTTCACTATCGCACGTGGAAAAATCATGACCTTATTTAGCTTGCTGCCAGGACCGGACGACTGCAAATGGCGACTTTTTTATTCCCTGCCTTTGTCCAGCTCAGGGACCTGAACGATTTAAAGGGCGACACCGGTTTACCACCCCTCCAACTGCAAATGGAAGTGAAAGCGTCTCACCATTTGCTGATACAGTTTACTTATTGTTACTTTTTGTCAAATAAAGTAACATAAAGTAAAATATGTCAGCAAATATATATAATATATTTAGTCTACCTTTGTGAACATGATTGCCCGTCTCAGAACACCCCCACACCCCCACACCACATCCCATTACACCACACACACGCCCCTGATTTGTGTGGTGCCAACGCAACAGAGGGACTCGCAGATGGTGCGGGTACAAGTGCAGTGACGTCACCATGCTTGTAGTCTATTGTTCATTTAATCCAGTCCTGTAACAGAAGGTCCGTACCTCTGTATGGGCCTGGGGCTAGGACATAAACAATGCAGGATATATAAATGCAGGAACCTTTGAATTCCACTCGTGGTGCACTGATCATGGTTGCAATACTCTGCGGGCTTGTATGCAAAAATGGCAAAATCATCTCTGTGCTTCTCTGTGCAATGCAGACAGAATATGGCTGGTTGGAGGGGCCGCAGGGTGTTGTACATGGCTTCCTGAAAACATTACAGCATGCTGCCCCAGTGCTCTTCTTAAGAGCCTTCAGACTTGATGTAAGCAGTGGGCTGACTCTTGGGAGGGGTTATGCAAATGTCAAAATCTCTTGCTGAGTGGGTGTCATTCTGGAGGAGTGGGCATTTCTAGGTGTAGTGATAAAATGCCCAAGTGAATATTCTACAATGGGCAGGCTAGATAATGCCCACATGTGATGCTGAGCCTACATAATTGATATAAATTAAATCCAATGAATAAAAGACGTGGACCAGGAACAGCCTGCTAGGGAGGAAAGTGGTAGGCCATGTTGGACGTCCTCCAGCCAGGAAATGAGGTGGACTCTATCTGACTTGCTGCAGCTTCTAATGCACTGAGGTGCAAGTCTGGTCTGGTCCAGGAGAGGAGCCAGTGCAACTCTGCAAGACTCAAGAGAAGGCTCTAAATTGCATGCAAAGGCATTGTTTTTTTTCGCTTTTGGATAGAATGAGGAAGGGTTGGACCCTTTGTCAAGTTTTGTCTAATTGTTCAGGAGTTGAAGGAGAACTATGGGGTTAAGGCTTTTCCCCATAGTTCTCCTTAGGGTAACAGGAGGACACAAACTAGCTTCCTCCCGCCACCCTAAGCTCAGTATACCGCGAGCTGTACTGAGACACGCAGTATACCGCAAGATAGTGCTCGCGGTATACTGAGACGCCGCAGCTGAAGCGGATCCCGACAATTATGTCTGGATCCGCACAGCTGTGTGACTGACAGCTGGCTCTGCCTATCTAGAGGCAGAGCCAGCTGTACCCGCTCCCTCCCCCGTCCGTTCCGCCAGTCAGCGCTGGCGGATCGGAGCGGGGAGGGGGGAATCCAGCCCCTCCCCTGTCACGGCAGAGAGCTGTGACAGGATCGAGAGGTGAGCGAACGCGGTATGTGTTCGCTCACCTCCCGATCTACTGAGCCGACGTGTGACAGTCTCATTGTCACAGGTCGGCTAGAACTATGAGGTGAGTGAAAAGCCCCTCCCCCTCATAGTTCTCCTTTAAGAGCTTTAGCAAGAAAAATGTCTTCCAGTGAGGGGGGTTTCCATCTACTTCAAGTTAAAGGAGACATTTCTAATGCCACAATGTCTGCCATTTCAATGAGCAATTTACCTTTGTAAAATGTGGACTTTGCCTTTCATTTTATGTTCTCCTGGAGTGTGGCTTTAATTGTCTTCTCTCTACATTAGAATGCAAATAGCATTAATATTGACTCTGTTGACATTAAACATGAGAGACAAAATGTATAAAAATCTCATTGTTCTCGGAGCAGCTGAACTCACCCATTGGTGATCACAGGCCTGTGCGCAGTCTCCGAAAACAAAGGGCTCATTTATTCGAGTAGATTTAGTAGCAGCGTTTAATTGCCCTTGTGTCATGAGCTCCACAGAAAGGTCTATTGTGTCCCATGAATGTAGCAATTAAAGAGAGCCTGAAGAAAGCTGTCAATCTATATCAACTGTCAATATACATGTATAGTTCTATTTAAAACTGACTCCAATATATTTCGGCAAACAGGCTGAACTCCGGGCACAAAAATATTCATTTATAAATAATCCTCAATAGACACAAAGGATATCAACCCACTGTGTGTGCCTCTCTGGAGGAACCCAATGGCCTGATCATTTGCCTTTGCTGTGTACTAGGTGTGAAGTTAGTTTCACATTGTACATTATGGTGACCCTAATTAGCCAGATTCCCATCAGACCAAAATATGGTCACCCTTAGGCCAACTAGCAAACTTTAAAAGTACAAGATCATTATTAAAACTAAAATTAGCCCACCCTTTCCAGCCCTCTAACCTAAGGGAAAGTAGAACACCCCCTACCCAGGCACCTACTTATCTTTCCATGGTGATGGCAACATGCTATGGTGTCCACATCCTCAGGCCTAAAGTCTTCTCCAGCACACCTATGAAGTGATTCCCCATAGACTTGAATAGGACATACTCCAATACAGAGATTCTGGGGGTATTGTCTTATTCAAGACTATGGGAAGCCGACCTGGCCAAAGTTTTGGGGCCCAAAGATGTAAACACTGCCATCAGGGAGGGGCAAGTTCTAGGGGGGACACTTTGACATAAGTTAGGTGGTTTGCGAAGGTCAGGCTTTTTTTAAAGTGATCCTGTCCTTTTAACTTTCTTTCTTCTGCTGTATAGTAAAAAGGGAGGGTAATATGGACACTATTTTCCTGGAGCACCATTTATAAACAGCGCTGCAGAAAACACACACAGGTGGCCATTGCGCCCATTGAATGTCTGTAATTGAGCTGTCTTTGGACAATGCATACCACTGTGGCAATACTGTATGTGATGTTCACTGAATTATATCACCTTCTACACTGTGCTGTAAATCAGTGGCGTAACAACCGGGGGGGCGGCTAAATGCCAAAAGTGCCATTTTCCTGCCGATTTCTTTCCTCCCCGCTGGGCTGCTGCTCTTTGTCCCTGCGGGGAGGAGAGAAAGTGACAGCCAGCCGAGCGCTGCGGGAGGAGACCGCTGTGATCGGCCGGTGTCTCTTCAACAACGCTCAGCCACCTACCACAGTCTGGCAGAGTGGTGTGGGGGCGGAGACAGCCCACGCTGTCACAGGAGGCTGGGCTCTCCTTCCTACACCGCTCGCTCAGCCTCCTGTGACAGCGTGTCAGAGAGGAGAGCAGTACGAGCAGTCGGTGATCAGTGATCGCTGAGTGTTTGTAGATAATTGAGGATATGGTATGGTATGGTTACTGTATCCTCAATTATGAATGAATGGGAGTGATCTACATCACCTCATGTTCATTCATAGTTGTGGTTATAGTAAATGTACTGTTATCAATGAACACTCAAAGGATTCATGTTCATTTCACGCAGCTGGGCCGATCCCGGCACAATTGTCGGGATCCGCATCAGTGTCTCAGTATACCGCGAGCTACAGCTCGCAGTATACTGAGCCTAGGGTGACGGGAGGATGCTAGTTTGTGTCCTCCCGTTACCCTAAGGAGAACTATGGGGAAAAGACTTAACCCCATAGTTCTCCTTTTAAAAATATATATATTTAATAAAAAATGAATTACAAAAAATTACAAAAATTAAAAAGTTTATAAAAAAATAATCACACAACTCTGTGGTCTCAGCTGTATGTGATACATTTCTTATGTGACATACTCTATGTTGATGTGTGTGTTATATAACTGCAATTTCTTCTATTGTAATTCTTTCTGTCTGCATCCTGTCTCTTTAAGATAACTTTTGAAACACATGGCCTGAATTTTTGCAGTCTCAGGTTCAAGGCCATTCTGAAACAAAACTGGCAGATGACGCGGGCTCATTTGAGTTTCAGTGACAGTTGGTTTTCACAGAGATCCTAATCAGCTGGTAAGCAACAGAGTAGTCAAGTCCAGGCAGAGGTTGTGGCAAGCAGTATGCAAAAGAGTAATCAGGTGCAGGCAGAGGTGGTGGCAGGTGGCAGCAAGAGAGTAGTTAGGTCCAGGCAGAGGCCTTGGCAGGTGACAGGAAGAGCAGTCAGGTCGAGGCCGAGGCCATGGCAGGTGGCAGCAAGAGAGTAGTTAGGTCCAGGCGGAAGTTATGGCAGGTGGCAGAATAAGTAGTCAGGTCCAGGCAGAAGTTATGGCAGGTGGCAGAATAAGTAGTCAGGTCCAGGCAGAAGTTATGGCAGGTGGCAGAAAGAGTAGTCCGGTCCAGGCAGAAGTTATGGCAGGTGGCAGAAAGAGTAGTCCGGTCCAGGCAGAAGTTATGGCAGGTGGTAGAAAGAGAGTAGTCAGGACCAGGCAGTGGTTGTGGCAGGCGGTAGCAAGAGAGCAGTCAGGTCCAGGCAGAGATCATGGCAGGTGGTAGAAAGAGAGTAGTCAGTACCAGGCAGTGGTTGTGGCAGGCGGTAGCAAGAGAGCAGTCAGGTCCAGGCAAAGGTCATGGTAGGCGGCAGCAAATAAGTAGTCAGGACCAGGCAGAGGTTTTGACAGGTGGCAGCAAAAGAATAGTCAGTGCCAGGCAGAGGTTATGTCAGGTGGCAGCAGGACAGTAGTCAGGTCCAGGATGAGGTCATGGAACGCAGCAGCAAGAGAGTAGTCAGGTCCAGGCAGAGGTCATGGCAGGTGGCAGCAAAAAAATAGTCAGATCAATCTGATCTGCGAGAGGCAGAAAAGCAAAATAATAATCAGATCAATCTGTTTCAGTAATGGTGATAAATGTATTATTATAGCTCTCTGGGACAATAGGGCAGCTGGCAAGAAGTCACAGCACCAGCCACCAAAATATATATGATATTCCAACAGTGGGACCTCTCTGCTAAAATTCTCAACTCTTCTCCTGTCTATATGGGTGTTTTGAGTATTACCATCCCGCTTGGTGTGTAATATGAAGTAAATAAAAATCTAGCAGAGAGAACAGAACCCACTTATAATAGACACAAAAGGTGTGCAGACCAGGGGAACTTAGCCCAGATATCTCACACACAGAATCCCCAATAGAGAGAGCAAACTGTCAGGTGGTCGAACTTTCCAGCATCTACAAAAAAACAAAAATATCATTTTTGGGTGGACTGGCTTATAAGAAAACATCAAGACTAAGGTAGCTCAGAGGTCCCCTTTCTCCACTTTACCCCTTTCTCATGTAAACTCCCTCAAATCCTCCCCTGTACCAAATGATACCACTACACAATGGGATGGAGTTTAATGTCCACAGAGGCCATTTATTAACAAAAACCAGTATAAATAACATTTATAAATAACCAGACCATATAAGAAGTCTCAGGTTTCATGTCCTCAAAGGCACTATGAACCATAAACAAATTTGCATCTTGGACCTGATGCCCCCAGCCACCATACACCGCCTCGGGGACGTTATTAATTGACCGCAGACCCACTTTGGTCCCTCCTACCTGGTCATAACCGTTGGACTTCACCACATGGAGGGCACCCACACCGAAGATGGGTCCCCCATTATAGAATTAAAGCAGCTGCCATGACAAATCAATCCAAGCCAGACGAAAACAACTCCAGGGTTGGTGGGAGGGACTCTACCCTCTTGTCTGACGACCTCTATGGGACTCCTCCTTGCAGACCACCCTCTGAAGCCCCTCCTAGCCAACCTCTGTCACCCAATCTGGTAAGTGCCCATCCCCTATCTTAACCTGTCTTTCTGTAACCCCTGCCTGTCCTGGTTCCCCTTTCCCACCCTTGTCATGAAGGCCTTCCGCTCATTCCCCCTTCGTTTCCTGGCTCCAGGCCTGTCTGTATGGTATCTCAAATCCCATAAACCCTTCAAATGTTTACATATACACCTGGAAATGTTCTTTTAAAGAAACCAATTTCTAATTTAGGTTTCTTGTCCCTCAAACGCAATACAATGCTGACTCCTGTACCTCTCCTTGATATTCCAAGGCGGAATACCTCTAGGATATGTAGCCAATGTAGTATTAGATTTTAAATTACTGAGATGATACAAAAAGGATAAGCCGGTTAGAACCTGCATATAGACAGGTCTTCTGCAGGGCGATGGGGTTTTATTTATTTTGATTTTTTTTTTTTTTTTTATTGGTTAGTTATTACTGAGCCTAAAGCAGGATTAGTTAGTTGGAATGTCAGTATACCTATACATGTCTGATCAAAAAAAATATCTATAAGAAAAGAAAGTTGAAGCATTTGGTGTACAGAGCTCTGATACTTTTTACTAAGAAAGAACCATCCATGATAGTTGATTTACAAGTGGAACATTTCATCTCATATCTGTCAAACTGCGGGACACAATCATGCACGCCAGGATTTTCTATGGTATTTTAAGGTTTACTTCACCCTACACTGATGTTTCAGGTTAACATAGTTGTTGGCAAAGTGGGTTAGAGCTTGCTTTCAGGTGTCTTCTGCTTGCATTCAACATTGGTTTAAGCTGATTCTGAGATCATTAAGATTTCACTGACAGGTGCATTTGACCTGCAGTTGACATCCTTCTGTTCTTTCAGTTGACCTCCTATCCTCCAGTTGACCTTTTTCTAACCCGCAGTTGGACTTCTTCTAACCTGCAGTTGACCTCCTTCTAACTCGCAGTTGGCATTCTTCTAACCTGCAGTTGACCTCCTTCTAACCCGCAGTTGGCCTCCTTCTAACCTGCAGTTAACCTTCCTCTAACATGCAGTTGGCCTTCTTCTAACCTGCAGTTAACCTTCCTCTAACCTGCAGTTGACCTCCTTTTAACCTGCAGTTGACCTCTTTCGAACCTGCATCAACCTGCTCAAGATGCTTATGCATTCTTGTCAACTTGCATGGGAACAGAAGCAGTTCTGCCTAGGGATGCACCAATACTAGTATCTGTATTTCTTATGCCGATACCGAGTATTTGGGCAAGTACTGGTACTCGCCTAAATGCTCCGATACCTTCCCCGATACTGGTGCTGTGAGGGAACATGGAGCCGGCTTCCTGGCCAAACAGGAAGCCAGGCGGTGGGTAATAACTAGCCACCCGACTTCCTGATTGGTCGGGAAGCCGGCTCCATGCTGTTTGGCTAGCTTGATGCTGATTGGCCGGGAAGCCTTCAGCATTGAGCAGGCCAAACAGCATGGAGCCAGTTTCCTGACCAATCAGGAAGCATCCCAGCTTTATTTGCCATAAAGCCGGCTTTAGGCTAGTGGAAGCACCAGTATCGGTAATCTGTACCGAAAAATAAATATCGTTACTCGTACTCGATTCTAAAAAAACGGTATCAGTGCATCCCTTGTTCTGACGCAAACAAAAGACTGTATAAAAGGTTCTTGCAATACCCTTTGGGGACTGCAGAACCGAGGCATCCTCAAGAGATATCTAGTAGCAGTTAGTTACACTCAACTAAAGTTGTTCTATAATATTGAAATCCAAGTCGACATATACCTAGCTTTTGCGAGTCACTTCTTCAGTTCCAATGAGTGTCGGAAGATACCTCTGTGTTCATATCCACACGGGTAGCACAGGAGCCCGAATGAATCACCATGGAATGAGTAGATGCTGATTGTACAAGAACAAGAGGGGAGGTGTGACAGTTGTGGAACTATCCTGTTCTAGTGACATAATCCAATCCTTGTAATTAGTTGCGGACTAAATGTGTAATGCTGATAACAGTGATTTCTCAAAATTACAAATTTAGTCCATTACTTTCACTGCTTTCATCCTATTCTTGGACAAGCAACATCCACGCATTATATGGTGATTGGATTAACGGGCCTGTGCTCCCTGTGTGATTATAAATGCTGGGGTATGCTCCTGACACTCATCAGAACTGAAGAGGTGGCTTGGAGAAGTTATAAAACATTTTCAACATTATAGAACAAGTGGAGTTAAAATGTGACCAACTTCTACTAGATCTGCCATGACCTGGATAAAGGAGAACCTTCACAGACATATCCTCAAGACAGTTCTCAATTCAGTCCAACTATTAGGGCCCTTGTGATGAGTGTATTTAATGCCCAGTGGATTCTACATAATGTGCAATCCAGATGCAAGATGGTTTTCCATTTGCCCTTGTTGAATGAGGTAGAAAAATAAATTACCGCCGGGTATCCTCTTCATTGAGGTCTCATAGAGAGATTATAAATTTGCTAGTATTTGAATCTACCAGTGAACACCTAAAACTGATATGCAGATGAAGATGAATGTTGTTGTCTCTTATATGCCCTCCAAAGTATGCTACCATGATGACAAACTCTGGGGGAGATTTATCAATTATGTCACACAACAAGGCAGTGAGACAGATTTGAGAGTGCTTTATAATTACACAGCTTCAGTCACAAATTCCAACCTCAGCTGCTTTAGTAGCACTGCAGCAGAATAGAACCATCTGCTGGCCACTTCATTTTGTCAGTTTTCAATGAAAATCTGTCTCATCCCGAGCGGTAGATCTGTGGTCTAAGACAAGTTCAAATTGATAAATGTCCTCTTCAATGTTTAATGCCTACAGCCCAACTCCAGCCAACAGATTTATTTTATTTTGGATACAGCAGGAAAGGGTTAGAGAGTGAATTGTTTTTTCTTGACATATGTGTCCCTATTGGGGAGGACATGGTGGAGACTAAAAGAGGCCGTGCTGACACACCTAATGATCATACTGCTCTCTCCATCAGGAAACCTTCCCTGGGAACTGCAATGCATCTATCACTGGAATATATGCATGTAGCCAAGAAGTGAGGCTGATAGACATTAGCAGCAATGAGGTGCAACAAAGGATGCAAACAAAAAGGAAATCGTTTATGATACACAGAGCTTTAACACACTTACAGGGTTATTCACAAAAGGGTGAAGAGTGTGGAGAAGGCCAGAGAAGTGAACAATCTAGGACAACATAGCTGAACTTGAAAAATTCTCCAAATCAGCTCACTTTCCATTTCAGCTATGTTGTCCTAGATTGTTCACTTCTCCGGCCTTCTCCAAACTCTTCACCCTTCTGTGAATAACCCTGTTAATGTCTTCCCATTAGAAGTACTTTCAAGTGTTCACTGGTGTTTCCAACAGCTTTTCTCCTAGGCTAGGTCAACTCTACATCAGACATATTGTTGGGGTGACACTCACTGGCGGGTGACACGGCTGACATGAGGGGCTGGTGTTGACCAGAGCTCCTGATGGTGGAGATGGCCTTAGCTGCTTGCTGGTACCAGGTTGCGGTCTCTAGCATTGCCCTCCCAAGGGATAGAAGAGAACAGGAGGGCTCCAATGAGGAGACAGTGGACTGGAGCGTGATCGGGAAAAAGGCACAGGTTCTTACAGGAGGTAACCAGTGGCTTTTCAGCAACCTGAAGAAGAAAACGTAGTCAGATGGAGGCAAGGGTTGAGGCGGGCAGCTAACAGAAGGTGGTCGGATAGTCCAAGGTCGGCAACAAGTAATCAGAGGATAAACGCAGGAGACAAAAGCAAAGTCAGGTCCAGGCTGAAGATCAGGGCGGGCGGCTAGCAACGAAGGGTCAGGCGGTCCGGGTCAGCAACGAGAAACCAGCAGAAGTATTAAGCTCCAGCTCTGAGTAGTGCTTAAATACCCTCTGAATCAGACGACACGTCCGACCTTACCTCAGGGTACACTGGAAGCCCTGGTCTAGAATTTGTGACTATTATTAGCCATACTGGCCCGGACCCTGTGAGATCCATTAGTAGCGGATCTTCTGGAAATCCTGGCTGGGATTCTCAGTGGAGAACGGTAAGCCCTAACAGGTACTCTGAGCTTACCATAGCACATATAGGACACTCTCCTGATAAGCAAGGTCCTCCAGGCTTTTAGAAGAGAATATGAAACCCTATTCAGCATGATAGGTGACTTTTAAAGAAGGGTAAAACAGAGATTTTGATTCACTGGTGGCAATATGAAGTAAGATCCACATGAGATCAAGAGATCCAGACTTTACTGCCTGCCCTAATTACTAAGACAATCTGATCCAGAGATAGGAACAGGTTGGTGAACTGTTCCAATGTGCCAACTTTTTCCCCACCCAGTCACTATCAAGGAGCATTGGACTTCTTCAATCACCCGTGTTACATATCACCGAAATCGATGGACCTGATTTACTATATTGTGACCTTTGCTGAATTATGGGGATGATCCTCGTTAAAGCTGCCCAGTACAGATCCATAAACAGACAAAACTCTGACTTAATAGCTCACATGAAAAATGTAAAATATAATCTTTGACCTTTTCTCAATAGGCCCCTATGTTCATTGAAATACTACTAAGCCCCATCCTTTCAATGAAATTTAAGAGACAGAGCTTGTGCATACTTCAGAGGGAAACGTTTATCTTCTGAAGTCACGAGCGAACCATGAGACCTCATACTGACTCAGTGGAAGGCTCTGTTATCGGCATTGTACATTTATTGCAATCTTTTTCTGTGCATGTTGCTGGTCACTGATACATCACATGCTTTCTCATGGCTGCTCCTCTCGTAGTCACAGGGTCTCCTCTGACTAGCCACAAATAAAACACAGATACTTTGCTATGTATGTAATGTCTTCTTAGACAAAGACAGTCTCAGTTACCAAGTAAAGAGTATCTCTAGTCTTTATATTTTTCTGGTATGTGTAAATGTAGGAACTCTAAGCAAAGTGAGAAGACATACACTATATTACCAAAAGTATTAGGACACCCTCCAAATCATTGGATTCAGGTGTTCCATGAAATTTCCTTGCTACTAAATATTCCGTGGTCACCTGTTACTGGGATTATAACAAAGTGGAAGCAACTGGGAACAACAGCAACTCAGCCACGAAGTGGTAGGCCACGTAAAATGACAGAGCGGGGTCAGCGCATGCTGAAGTGCACAGTGCGCAGAAGTCACCAACTGTCTGCAGAGTCAATAGCTACAGACCTCCAAACTTCGTGTGGCCTTCAGATTGGCACAACAACAGTGCGTAGAGAGCTTCATGGAATGGGTTTCCATGGCCGAGCAGCTACATCCAATCCTTACATCACCAAGTGCAATGCAAAGCGTGGGATGCCGTGGTGTAAAGCACGCCGCCACTGGACTCTAGAGAAGTGAATGGAGACGTGTTCTCTGGAGTGACCAATCACGCTTCTCTGTCTGGCAATCCGATGGACGTGTCTGGGTTTGGCGGTTGCCAGGAGAACGGTACTTGCCTGACTGCATTGTGCCAAGTGTAAAGTTTGGTGGAGGGGGGATTATGGTGTGGGGTTGTTTTTCAGGGTTGGGCTTGGCCCCTTAGTCCCAGTGAAGGGAACTCTTAAGGCATCAGCACACCAAGACATTTTGGACAATTTCATGCTCCCAACTTTGTGGGAGGAGTTTGGGGATGGCCCCTTCCTGCTCCAACATGACTGCGCACCAGTGCACAAAGCAAGGTCCATAAAGACATGGATGGGGGAGTTTGGGGTGGAGGAACTTGACTGGCCTGCACAGAGTCCTGACCTCAACCCGATAGAACACCTTTGGGATGAATTAGAGCGAAGACTGCGAGCCCGGCCTTCTCCTCCGATATCAGTACCTGGACCTCACAAATGGTCCAACATTCCCATAGACACACTCCTAAACCTTGTGGATGCCTTCCCAGAAGAGTTGAAGCTGTTATAGCTGCAAAGGGCGGAGCCAACTTAATATTGAACCCTACGGACTAAGACTGGGATGCCATTAGAGTTCATGTGCATGTAAAGGTGTCCCAATACTTTTGGTAATATAGTGTATATCATAGGCCCCATTCACACTTGAGCATTTTTGAGTTTCTTGAGTTCTTTACTAACTTTGTAGAATTTGTGTAGGCATTTCAGGCTTGAGCTTTTTTAAGTATTATTTTTAGCCAATGAAAAGCTTGTTATTAGGCAAGCAAACTTGTGAAAAATGTAAATACACATCAGGTGCTCCACTCCAGTCTATAGGGGGTCAAAATTCATGACCGCAGGTGTTTTGCTTAAAGCGAAAGAACGCTCAAATGTGAACAGGGGCAGTTAAAAACAATGGTGCAGCAAACAAGACTGTGAACCCGCTCAGCCTGTAGCACAATATTCTGTTTCAGCTGGTGCTCAGGAAAGTTTCTGTCCACCTCAATACGCAAATATAACACAAGTTCCAGCACTCGGCTTAGTGCTCCGATCCTATATTGAATATCAAAAAGAGCAGATCACATCACAAAAACCAACTAACTTGTTTCAGCCACTCATGGCCTTAGTCATAGTTCATGACTACAATTAAGGGCAGGAGAGGCTGAAACGCGATAGTGGGTTTTTATGATGTGAGCTGCTCTTTTTGACATTTAATAAAGAATTGGAGCATGACGCTAAGTGCCAGAACTTGTGTTATATTGAAAACAATGGGTCTCCTCCTGTTGAACGTTGCAACGCTTAGGCATTTGAGCTACAAAACCCTCAGGTGAAACTATGGTCTATGTCAGCTTTTTTTTGCACTTGAAGACACTGAGGGATATACCACAGCTAGAGCTGAGGGGAGGAGAGGTGAGTGATGACTGCAGCAGGACTGAGGATCAAGTGAGTATATCTTCCTCAGACCAAAACAAGCATTTAACCCTTGCGGTGCAAGGGTAGACCTTCTGTCCAATTTCCCCAGTAGCAAGCAGATGGCAAGAACAAAACCGGAAGAGGCTTCAACCCTTTGCTACTCTTTTCAAGATGAAATAAAATGTTTTGGTTGGAGTTGCCTTGAAGTTTAGTTCTCAATAATGGCCATACATTGGTCACAAATCACACCCAGATTTGGTACACCCCCATCCCTTCACAGAAAGGATAATAAGGACTACGCCAAAGACCATCCTTCATAATACAACACTATGAACAGTGGGTGACATATGGAAGAATTGGGTGTTCTGGATCGAAGTGGCCGTTTCCTCCCGGACGTTTTGGTCCCAAGTTTGAAGAAGAATTCCCTGCCAGATGGCTATAGGAAGAAAAGTAAAATAAATATTTGGGGTGGAAATTGGCTCTCCGTGTTATTTTGGTTTGCCATGCCCAATTTAAAGCATAAACAGAAGCATATGAAAACGGAGCGGTCTTTATCCTGTCAGGAATGTGACTCATCCTGACCCATCTTATTTCAATTATACCTTGAAATGCAACTTATGAAGAGTGTCTCCAAGATGGCTACATGGGGAGACACTTCTGTACACATCTCACTTCTTCTCTTCATTCAAAGCAGGCCTTCTGCATTCAAATGAAACAGAGCTTCAATTTAAAGCACACATCCTTTATAAAGGTGAGGAAAGGTTACAACATCTGCTGGGCTTTTTATTACCATCTGGTGCTTCATTAAGGATGATTCCCTTGGGTTGTCCTCAAGACAGGAAGTGAAGGGAGATTTCCAACAGGGGCACAGATGGCAATAAAAAAGCATTTTTTGAAGGCAGTGTAGGGAAAATCTAGAACCCCGTCCACTTTTATTTGCTCTACCACTACCTGTCTTGTTCATTGTCGATAGGACAGGAAGTGAGAGGAAATCTCTCCAATGAGGCCCTAGAAGGCAATAAAAACAGAACTTGTTTATTTTGAAAAAGAACTCCAAGAAAACAGCTAAACAGATGAAACACATATATTAGAACTCTTTTACCTCCCCAAGGATTTCATTTTTACCAAAACATGGAGGTCATTAGGAGAAACCAATGAGAGTTACGGGGAATCCAGGAGAATGACACTCCCACAGGTGTCAGTTTCCCAACAGACTTCGGAGGAGCATTTCTCTGATACTGAGCGGTGTTCAGCAGCTGGAAAGTTGAGTATTTACAGTCTTCTTATCCAGAGTAGAGGTGCACCAAAATGGAAAATTCAAAACAACACAGAAATAAAAAAAAAATTTTTATTTTAATTTTTTCAAATGTTTTAAATATTTTATTTTTATTTATTTTTTATAAACTTTTTAATTGTTTTATATTTATTTTTATGTATTCATTTTTTATTAAATATTTTTATTTTTTACTTTACTCTCAGGGGCTTTGGGGAAATATTGGGGGTCTAAACAGACCACTGATATTTTACTTTTAAAATAGAAAAAGAGATTGAGGACACAGAGTCCTGAATCTCTTTTTCTGTATCGCCTGTTATCAATGAAGAGGAATCCTCTATACTGAGTGTTCCTGTTCATTCATAACTTGAGAACAGAGTATGCTTACTACAACTATGAATGAACAGGAGGGGATGTAGATCACTTCCCATTCATTCATATATGAGGATTTTTGTAAACATTCTCTGTCCTCAATCATCTACAAACACTCAGCAATCACTGAACGCTGAGTGTTTGCAGGACAGCCATCAGGGGGGGTACGGCGATACTCATGTAAGGGGCCCGGACAGCCTGGGGGCCCGCCCGGGCCCCTTACATGACTATCGGCCGACTGTGAAGGGTGAGGAGGCGGAGGACTGGCCCTAGCAGCGCAGGGCCCCAGCATTGCCGCTCCAGCGGCTTCGAGACAAGCTGGGGCCCCATCTGCTCGTCTGATGTCGTACTGGCCGGAAGTGACGTCACGTTATGGTGGGCTCTGCAGTGTCCAGCGCGTTGCTAAGCCCTGTGTCCAGCGCGTCACTAAGCCCGTGTCCAGCGGTGGGGGGGGCCCAGCCTAAAGCCGTGTAAGGGGCCCCAAAATTTCTGCCGCCTGCCCTGAGTGTTTGCCGTTCACATCGCTCTCCTCCTGCAGTGCTCGGCCGGCTGTCACATTTTATCTCCTCCCTGCTTTCTCTCTCTCCACACAGCTGAGCCCAGCGGGGAGGAAAGAAAGCAGGGATGTGCCGATGTATCGGCAGGAAAATGGCAATTTCGACATTGAGCCAAAAGTGCCATTTCCGGCCGATATGTTTCGGCGGCCGATATATCGGTGCATCCCTAATCCAGAGTATGTATTTTGGCAGATCTAAAATTCATGACTGGGTCACTTTGATGCTGAAGCTCTGTTGAAGGGAGCCATCTTTTAGTTTAACCCTAATATCTGCTATTGTTGGTCATCTATTCTTTGGAGTGACCCCTATTTCCCTGTACACACAGGTTCTGAGCACAGTTCAAAGTGTTTGCTTTGCTAACAAATCAATTAAATGCACTGGAGCCATTGGGGAAGGTGAAATGAATGTGGTTTTTGGTGGTTTTTAGTAGTAACTCTAACCCTTTGTAAACATGTAGTCATGTGATAGACATATAAGCACTAAAATAGGGATCACATGGCTCCGTTTCTAAATGGGTGAGGGTAAAGCTCTTTAAGCATGCTCTGTAATTTTGTCCCACTTCTGTGGGAGCTGGTCTAAATAAAGAGGGGGGTGCACTTTGGCATTATTGCCTTGAGCGCTAGAGGACCGTGTCCCAAGACTAATAGAGACCATAGGAGGGGTTGACAAGACATCAGATACATCCTTGGATCTCAACTAGTGGGTCGTGACCCAAAAGTGGCTTGCGGCCCCGTGTTCAGTGGGTCACTGCATGCCTTCTACTTTTCTAGGCGAGAGGCTCCTCAGCCTCCCCCTAGCGCAGCACTGTCAGTTTTCACGCCAAGCTGCCATTTAAAACATGCTGCCCAGTGCTGAGTGTCAGCTTGAGGTGGGCTGGGGTTATGGCCGCGAGGGAGCTCCATCCATATGTGCATTGCTGCTACAGCTCCCTCACGTGGCCTGTAGAGGTGCCCGGACCAGAGTGATGTAACTTTCTGGCTCCCGGCACCTCTCCGGGGCACACAAGGGAGCTGTACCAGCAATGCACATATTGATGGAGCTCCATCACAGCACAGCAGCCCACATTGGACCCCAGGCTGAGGATCCACTCCAGATCTCCTAAGATAGGGAGAATGGGTGCATCTTAAAAAAAATAAAAAATTTTTGGGAGTGTGTGTGAGTCCCGTGCGATTAACACGCTGTACCATGTAAAATCGCACCTACCGCAAATTCTGTTGTGGGAGATGTTGCATTGCAATTCATTTGAATGGCACCCTAAAAGCACCTCCCACCCACAGTTCAATTGCCCGCACCGGAACGTTTGCTACCGCAATGCCGTGCGTTCGAGTGCGCTGCGATTTGGGTCATGACTTAATGACCAAGGACGAATGTGGGTCCTCGGGTTCCACAGGTTGAGAACCACTGAGATACATGATATTGTGATAAATAGTAGACATGTAGGCTGCGGAAAAATTCAGTTCGGTTCGGATATTTCGTTATTTCAGGATTCGGATCCGAAACTCAATTCAGTTTGGTTTTTGGATTCGGACGGTATCCGAATTTTCGTTAGTTTCGGATGAGTTTATGAATATTCGTTACAAATACCACAGAAAACCATCTACAGATATTAATACTAAAGCTGAATCTCCTAGACCAGAATGGCATTTGGGATCCGAATTTCTAAATTGCATTCGGGAGCTCCCAAATGGCATTCGGATCTGGGAGTCATATACATATATTACTAAATCTGAGGCTCCCAGACCAGAATGGCATTCAGGATGTCCAGAATGCAATTCATAAATTCGGATCCCAAATGCCATTCGGGTCTGGGAGCCTCAGCGTTAGTATTATATGTATATAGATCCCGTGTTGCTGTAACGAAAATTTGTGTTCAGACCCATTCGGATACATTAAACCAAAAAACACATCTGATTGGCCAGAAAAGTCACGTGTCCTATTCACTTTCGTTTTTTAACGAAATTCGGATGGGATCCGAAATTCGGAAACGGAAATTCTGATTCGGACACAACCGGATGCATTGGGATTCGGAAATTCGGATGTGTCCAAATTTTGGAAAATCCGTCCAAATTTTGATTTGGAAGGAAACAAATCGCACACGTCTAATAACTAGCATCTAAGAGTCAGTAATCTAGGATGCGACTAAAGGGCTATACGGCAGGGGTAGGAAAACTCTGGTCCTCCAGCTGTGGTGCAACTACAAGTCCCATGAGGCATTGCAAGATTTTGACAGCCTCAGGCATGACTCCCAGAGGCAGCTGCATGATGTAATTTGTAGTTTCACCGCAGCTGGAGGGCCGGAGTTTGCCTACTCCTGCTATAAGGGAACAGATTGCAATTCATTACATGGTTGAAATCAGAAATACTACAAAACACAAAAAAATCCCCAGCTTCACCTGCCAGCTAGCCTGCAACCAAACAAATTGCCCTGTCAACAGTATGCGTTACAATCAGAGGTTTTAGTTGCACAAACTTTTGGCCAAAAATATGTAGAAGCCACACCGCCACGCCAAGGCACCTCTGCAAAGTGTGGTCCTAACTCGATTTATACGAGTCTCCAAGTGTGAGCATATTAATGAAGTTGATAAATTGCATGCAGGTGTACCTGGAGGTAGCCAACTCCTCCTAATAAGGTGCAGGGACGCACTGGAGGCCCAGCAACCAAAAATGCACGCTGGGACCCCAGTGCGTCCCCACAACCAAAAATAGTCAAACTAGAAAAAACATGGTACCTGCATGAATCTATAACCAGCCTTTATAGCAGGGCGCACATTGGGAAGGCTTACAAGAATACAATACACAAAAATTCCCCAGCCTCAGCCTGCCAGCCAGCCTGGCAGGTGAAATCAGGAATACACATAAATGAAATCAGAAATACACATTGGTAGCATTTAAGGAAAATAGAAGAATGATTCATAGAATTTGTGAAAATATAACAAAGGTAAAAACAAAGAAAGAATAGAATAAGTAGAGCAGTGAGAAATGCGGCAGGTAAGATGCGGAGATGTGTTGAAGGACATAGGAAGGAAATACAGTGTGCCAAAATAAGGAATGCAGAAGGCAGTAAAAGAAAGGAGCAGGATGAGGATGATAAACAGAACAACTAGGTCAACAGGACCTAAGGAAACAAGTTGAAGAGCAAATAAAACATGTAGAGCAAAGAAAAAAAAAGTCTGGGGAAGGAAAGGTGAAAAGAAGGTGGAAAGGTGAGATGGAAAGAAACGAAACTTCTAAGAGGTAAGAGTGCGGCTTTCAACTGAGAATTGAACTAGCTGTAAACCCGAACTGGAGAAGTTTACTGTGCAGCACTGTGCATCATAAACAATTTCTATGGTTTTCTTTTAAATAAAATATTGTTTTCATGGCTGGATTTACTCTCTCTGCTGCCCCAACGTCAAGTTCCTCAATGCGCCCCCCCTCCCTGTCAACCCCCCCATGGAGAATGGCAGGGTTAGTTTTTCTTTTTTTTTTCTTTTTTCTTTAATTTATTTATAATTTTTTTTTTTTACTTCTTAAAATTTGTATTTATCTTATCATCTTTCACTTATTTACATTTTTTATACATTTTTAATTATTTTTTACGTATTATAATTTTTGTATCTTATTATTTTGTACATTTTTATATAATTTTTTTCTTATTGTTTATTACTTTTTAATCATCTTTTTATTGTTTTATTTTAATTATTATTTCCTATTATTTTTTACTTTTTTCTAATTTTTATATATTTAATTATTTTTTTAGCTTTTTTTTTCACTTAACTTTATTGCTATCACATAGGAGCTAACAAGTCCCTGTGTGATAGCATTTGGAGGTGACAAGTTCTCTTAGTGAACCTGTCACTTCCAATACTGGAGTTCTAGCACAGCACTGTGCTGGAACTCCTGTGACAGCTGAGAGGGGAAGGCTGCGAGTGCAGCTCTCCTGTCTCACTGTTTACATGGAAAAGAGCTCTGCTCCCCGCTCTCCATTCTGAAGATCTCCTGGAGAGAGGCAGCCAGCGATGAGAGAGGTAGGCGTGGGGGGCACAGGGGGGACGGACCTGCAGTCTTATTACAAGTGATCTTGGTGACATCGCCGAGATCACTTGTAAACAAACAAGCGGTGGCTCCCCCGCTCTACATTTAGCCCTGCTTGCCCAAAGCAGGGCTAAATGTAGAAAACAACTTACCGCCCGGCGCCTGGAACTGTATGTCCCGGGCGTCGGGGGATTACACACACCTGCACCCCTCTGCTCCCTGCCACCCCGAGGCCGGGCCTCGATGGCCTTGTGGGAAATCTTTAACTTTAACTGCTCCTTCCAGTAGTGACATCGGTGAATCGTGCCTGCACAATGTGTCGGCACTGCTGCTTGTAGTCTCCACCAGGGGAGCACTTTATAGAGTGGCAACCCACAAATGGGAGACAGTTGTTGCCCTATTAGGGGAAGTTCATGAACAAGGACCTTGGTGGCAGGTTCACCGAGGATTCTTTCCGTGAAAGCTGCAGATCAACTTTTGAAGATACATAAGGTTTTAGTGACTGGGTTTAGATCTACTTTACTTTCTCTGATGCTAAGGATGAAAGGCTGGTGGGAGACGAAGGCAAATCGGGCAGTTTTGGTACAGGAAAATTTGGAGTTAGGCAGTGGCGTCACAAGGGGGGTGCGGCCCGCACCCGGGTGACACCATTGAGTCATTTTGGTGTCACCCCCCTCTGAAAAGTCGGGCGCTCAGTCATGGACCGAACGTCCGACAGTATCAGGAGAGAGGAGGGGACCCGGCGGCATACCTTATCCCGCCGGGTGACTGTCCCCTCCTCCCTCTGCCGGCGTCCATCACCAAGATGGCCGCCGGCAGGTAGCCGAATAATGCTCCCTCCTCCCTCTGCCGGCGTCCATCACCAAGATGGCCGCCGGCAGGTATCAGAATACTGCCGCGCGTGCGCGATGACGTCACGGGCCTGCACAGTGACGTCTCGGCGGGTGACACTCGGTTACCGCTCCGGGTGTCACTCAGCCTCGGGACGCCCCTGGAGTTAGGTGTCCAAAAACAACTAAAGTGCATGAGAAAAATAAATCTGAAAGAAATAAAGGAAAAGTAAAGTACCAAGAAAAGTCACGATTTTACCATACAAAAATGTCATGGAGCTGTGCTTTCAACCACACGTTTTTGATACAATATTAGCCAGCTGGCTGGTACAGCACTCCCTCCAGCCTCTTTTGTTTCTCCTACAATCCAGCGATGGTGTGTCCCTCGGCATCCTCACCTCCCAGAACGTGTTGACTCACCAGACCTTAGACTGCTGCAGAGGAGAGGGGGCGAGGCTGGAAGGACCAGACTAAGAGCAAGCTGGGTAGGAGGATCCGGTAAGTATAACTTTTTTATTTTCCTCCCTAGACCAAAACGAGAAGTTGACCCTTGCAGTGCGGGAGTAGCCCCATTTTCAAAATGGTTATAGACAATACACTCACCTTTAGCATCCTAGAGCCCATTACATTTGCAGAGTCTCCACTCTCAGACCTCATTGCATAATTATAAAGAACAAGGAGACGCACCACAAGCAAGACTCTTCCTCATAAGCCAAATGACAGTTGTATGCAGGGCCGGATTCGCCACAAGGCCACCGAGGCCCAGCCTCGGGGCGGCAGGGGTGTGGAGTCTCTGTACGCCCGGGACATGCAGTTCAGGGTGTGGGCGGGTAGTTGTTTTCTACATATAGCGCTGCTTTGGGCAAGCAGAGACATTGTCCCCGGGGGGCGGGGGGGGGTGCATTGAGGAACCTGGCCGTGGGGCAGCAGAGAGAGTAAATCCGGCCCTGGTTGTATGGTTGAGATGACCAATCTCAGAGGAACTATCTCTGGAATGAAGGTCACTATGGGTATTAAAAAAAATTAAAAGAACATAATCTGCTGCCTTATGGGTAATCTCGATGCATCGAGGATACCCAATGAAGATGGCCCAAGGATCTCTGCCTGCAATCCAGAGAGGTTTTATTGTAATCTGATGTGTTAAAGAATCAGCATTTCATTTCAAGAAATAAATTGTCTCATCTGGGAGCAAGGCCCAGTTGTCATGGAACTCAGGGGTAGATTTTCCTATGGTTAGCAATGCTCTCATGAGGTTGCAATGCTAGGCCTGACATCCCCTCCTAAGATTATACTGTACGGTAAGTTCCTTCATGCTAGCCATAGACCTCAAATGATTGTTACTCATTCCAGAGAGTTTCATCTACACATCATCATAAATATGAGTACAGCAACAACCTCAGACAGTCCACTCTGGGAGGGAACACTGTCCAAAAATCCTTTCTTGATCAATTTTTTTTATCCCCAAGAGAGGTAAAAAATTGGAACTGGGACCATGCACATATACACACACATATACAGTACTTACGAATGGAGCATGATGGCAAACATAGCTATCCTCTAACATCTATGGCCACCTTCAGGCTGCCCATAGACATTAACTGCCCTATGATTGCTCTGTAGGACAACCGGGATTTAAATATTCATGATCGTTTCAGAAGAGCATGAGGAGTTTAGAAAGCACATAACCGCGGCACAGATGAACATCATACCAGCTGGAACAAATCCGTTTTGGATAACTGATTCTTTCCATAGTTTCTGTGGGGCCAGAGGGTGTCAGTATACTGCCCATACAATTATGATTGTCATCCAATTCAAACATCATTAGCCGACCAGTTATCTCATCTCTATGGGCATCTTCAGTCTTCTCAAGGATCTTCTCCAACTTTTTATCAAGTGTATCTCTTTTGTTTTGGAAGAGAGAAAGAACAATATTTGTCAAGTGCAGTTACTGTCAATAGGCTGGTGTGAAAGTCGCAGTGTTATTTAAAAGACAAAGCCTTTTGATCAAAATGAATCAGCAGAGAAGCCTCATCCCGGTGACTGCACTGGAATATTCAAATAGACAATCTCATTGTGATAAACAACTTGGACTGAGCCTTGCCATTGCCACCAGCGAATAGAGCATGTCATTGTTACTTTACATAGCAGTTCATTGTGTTTATGCACTCTTAATTCCCTGTGTCCTTAGTGCTTGCTGAGCAGTCATGATAAGCTCTTATCATGTTTAGGATGGCCTGTATTTATGCCTGGTGATTTGATGTCAAATAGCAACCAAACCAAATACAGAATAGTTTATTGGCACAAAGTTGCCAATTTTTCAAAATCTTTTCTAGAAGGTGTGTTTAGGTTTACTGAGCACAATACTACTGTAGCCCCCATCACCCTTTGTGAGGTGGCTACTAGAAATGTAGTGATTGCCAGGGCTGTAGTCAGGTGCGTCCCGAGGCTGGGTGTCAATCAGAGCGGTTACCGGGTGACACCCCGCCATGATGTCAGGGTATGCCGCCGGGTCCCCTCCTCTCTCCCGAAACTGTCGGGCTCTCGGTCCATGACTGAGTGCCTGACTTTTCAGAGGGGGTGACACCAAAATGACTGTCAGTCATTTTGGTGTCACCCCTCCAATGGTGTCACCCCTCCAATGGTGTCACCCTCCAATGGTGTCACCCCCTTGTGACTCCACTGGCTGTAGTCAGTCTGGCTGAATTATAGTTGGCATTTATCTGGTTAATTCCAAGTGTTCTGGTATTGATTGTACCTGCCTGGGAGGAATGCGGCTCTGCTGCAGTATGGGACAGCCAATGAGGGACACTGTGAGTGTATGTGCAATTTGCCAGCCAATCACTAGGTCCCTCTCAACCAGTGTTGCATGCTGTGTAAGTGCTTATATACTCCAGGGATTTGCCATGTACTCAGTTTGGCTCCAGCCACGGATTAGCCCAGGTTGGGGTGTTGTCCAGCCACCCCCCAAGCTAGGCCTGAAGCCTGGGCATGGGAATGCTCTAGTGCGGAAAGTGTTTATTTTCCTTTAAGAAATCCTGGAAATCCCTTTAAAAAAAAAAATCCATATGATGAAAAGCTTTGTTCCTTAGCTGGGGTTATTTTGAGGTATTACTGCAGTGAATATTTATATCATAGAAAGAGGCAGATGAATATCAAACTCGCCTAAGAGCAGTAAGTAACCATAAAAATAATAATCACAAAAAAAACGAGTGACTTCTGACTTTACTAAAAGCATCTTTTTTTGTCCCTGGGCAGAAAAAAGCGTGCTATCTGTCAGGCTGTGCTAAGTTGGATTGTTCTGCATTTACAAGCAGCACTTTGCCCGCAGCGCCATCCATTTGAATTAGAAAAAAAACAAAGCATTAATTAACTTGACTCAGGCAGGCCTGATGCGGGGCAGTGTGACCTTTTCTCTATGTCACAAGTCACTGGGATTCGAGCCTCGGCGTGCAGCGGCATCACCAGTAATTCCTGACGTGCTCGAGAAATTGCTGCAGGATTATCGTCTTTTGTCTATTTATGAAGATGTGGATCTTTTATTTTTCAGATCCAGAGATCATATAAACAACCGGGAGGTGTTAGAGAATGAGAGCGTGTTTTATCTGGGTACTGGATGCTATTAGACTGTCCTTAGAGTTCTCTGCTTGGAACTGTTTGAAATTGTCTTCACATTTGTTGACTGCCTGCAGATTAAGCGTTGTAAATTCAGTTTTAGATGTTGTAAAATGGCCATAGATACGTGCGGTGGTTGATAATATATACTGCCTGGCCACCCAAAAAGTCACAATATTGAATTGGACCACCATTAGCTTTGATTACGGCACACATTCGCCGAGGCATCATTTCAATAAGCTCATACAATGTCACAACATTTATGCAGAGTTGCATTCATTTTTCACCAAGATCTTGTAGCGATGATGGGAGAGTCGGACCACTGTGTAAAGTCTTCTCCAGCACATCCCAAAGATTCTCAATGAGGTTAAGTTCTGGACTCTGTGGTGGCCAATCCATGTGTGACAATGATGTCTCGTGCTCCCTGAACCACTCTTTCACAATCTGAGCACGATGAATCCTGGCATTGTCATCTTGGAATATGCCCAATGTGCCATCAGGGAAGAAAAAATCCACTGATGGAAAAACCTGGTCATCAGTATATTCAGGGAGGCAGCTGACCTCCTTTTTTGGACACATGACCTTGCTGAACCTAGACCTGACCAACTGTAGCAATCCTAGATCATAACACTGCCTGAAATAAAGGTGGTGATTTTTTTTTTGGCCATGCAGTGTAAATAAAATTGACCAACTGAATGTACGTTGTCTACTGGATGGTGGGGTCCTAAACATGTATGGTCAGGTTATCCAGCCATAAGCGTTTAGCTGCTAAGAGAGAAGATAAGCAGCGTGGAGGGATGAAAAAGGCATAGAGTTTGGGAAGGGACACAGGTGAGTAAAGGGATGGAAGGAAAAGAAGAGGGGGAAGAGTACACTATGGCAGAGTAAGAGAACAGAAAAGAGGGAGAGAAAAAGAAGGGAGGGAGGGGAGAGAAAAGGGTGAGAGGACAGAAAAGGATGGAAGGGGAAGGGAGTGGAAATGGGGAGGAGGAAAGGGAAAGGACAAGAGAATAAGGGAGGGAAATGAGAAGAGAGTAGAAGGGGCAAAGAAGAATAATGGGGAGAGGAAAGAGAGAGGAAAGGGAGGTAAGAAGCAGAGTGGAAGGAAGGACAAGTGGAAGTGGAATGGTCAGGAGATGAAGGGGGAGATATAAAGAGGAGCAGTGGGAGAGAAGATGAAGAGAGGAAAATAATTGGAAAGGGGGAAGAGGAGAGGACAGAAAAGAAGAGGAAAAGAGAGAAGGGAAAAGAGATAAAGGAGAGGAGGGAAAGAACATGCGTAGATAGGAGGTGAGGAGAAGAGGAAGTGGAAAAGACAGGAGTGGAAGGGAGGAAGATGAAGAGGAAGGGGAGAGGAGTGGAAGGAAGGGAGATGAAGGGGAGAGGACAGGAGAGGAAGGGCGGGAGTAGGAAGTAAGAAAGGAGAGAATAGCAGGTAAGAGGAAAGCAGAGGAAGGGAAGGTAGGTGAAAGGAGACTACAGTGAGTAGAAAACATTTTCAAACCAGATAGATTTAACCTGAAAGGATTAATTGTTCACACAGCAGGCACAAGGCCGTGAAGTTGAGAAATGGAAGCAGTGGTGGTACCATGTGAATGATCAGACTGGCTGAACACAATCACAAATCCTCTGCCAGGTAAAACAGTTCCCATAAATGTATTTACCTGTGTATTTAGCTGTTTGCCTAAGGTATAACTTTGAATGATAAGAATCAGAGTCCATGGGTACATCCTACTTTTGCTGAGATGCTCCCTAGGATAAGGTCCACCACCCTATACTATTAAAGATACACATAAGGGCAATGAGAGAAGGGAAGAGTCATAGAGACTAATGAGATGCCCGTCAGTAATAGTCTATGCAATACTGAAGAAGGAAAAAATTAGCAGGGGAAGTGTATTCAGATTGTTTGCAAACCAAGAAGAGAAATGGGTGATAGAGTATTGCTTATGATGCATAGCATAGAAGAATCACCCAGGGATAGGGAGGGGGGGGGGGGTCAGTTTAATGCACTTGATAAGAGGATTTACAATAAAATACAAAGTTCAGAGGTTAAAAACCTTATTAACTTTTAATTTGTTAAAATTAATTGTATCTTTAAATGTAATTTGATTACAGAATTTCAGCCAACACTAAAATGTCTTTTTTAGACAGGAAAGGACAAAGTGGAGAAGCTTATCAGAGACTGAAATTAATTTTTATTGTACATAATACATCCCCAAAAACTTAAAAAGGAACTGGTTAGAAAACCATCAGCAGAATTTCACATTTTTCTCTTCGAGCGATCGCTTGACCTCCGAGTCACTTGTGTGTTAGTTACAGCAATTTCTGTTATTTGTCACTCACTTGCTCATGTCAAAAAATCCACAAAACATGGCTGACCTTTTAAGAATAAACCTATTTAATTCGGCCCTCGCTACAGCAATACAATCCTACAAAAAAGGTAGCAGATCCATTACAGACTAAGCCTTTACCCAGAAGGCTATAATAAAACAACTACTGCTCTTTGCCGATAATGCCATATGTGCCGGAGCAGAGGAGGTTTTGGAGCCTAAAATTACATTGGAATGAATTAGTTTGGGGTAGGGTGACAAGTGGACCAATAGTTCAGGCCACACTTTCGATCTTCAAGGTTAAGGATAGGTTACAGTCACACTTCTTATCTTTCATGCTTGTAGTTTTCCGGTGGTGCTTTTTGGATATGATTTAGGTGCATTTTACACATCATATGACCAATTTGTGTGGACACCTCTCTAAATAAGAGCGCAAATGTTTCCACTGAAGGCAGGGGCGGAACTACTGCTATGGCTGCACCGGGGCCTGAGCCTGGGGGGGCCCAGCAGACCCAGGCACCAGACCAAGGCAAGGTATGGCAAGAGATGGTGGGGTGGGGCGGCCGCCGTCCAAACGGCCCCACGGCAGAAGCGGGTTCCTCCTCACAGCCGCTGCTGAGTCAGTAACAGCCAGCAGCTTGTGGTGGAGGAGGCCGGGGCCCGGTGTCGGCAGCGATGGAGGAGGCGGGGCCTGGTGGAAGTGGAGGAGGAGGAAGAGGCCCGGCAACGGTGGAGGAGGTGGGGCCCGTCGGTGACCGAGGAGGAGGCAGGGCCCGGCGATGAAGAAGACTGCCAGCAGAAGAGGTAAGAGGTGTGCAGGGGTGTGACCAGCCCACCTGAGACCCTGCAGAGCCCACCATAGAGAGTCTATGTTGGGCTCTGCAGGGTCACTCTCAGGTGGGTTGTGTGTGATCTCAGGGGGGCTCTGCAAGGGGCGTAACTAGAAATCACAGGTTCCCATACACAATTTTGCTATGATTTCTAGGTACGCCCCTGATGGTACAGCATCCATCTCAACAATATGTATATTCAACCTGATGTTTAGGGGTAGAGTTAGAGATTAGGTTCAAGTTAAGAGATGAGTTGAAGTTGTGGGTCAAAAAACTTTGTTTTCAGGTTTTTTTTTTAATGCTGTGATAAGTCTACGTGTCCAAAAATATCATAAGTGGTGAAAGCTGCCAGCACATCAAACTGATGCATATAAATTTCCAGTGCTGACATTTCCACACCGAAGCAACCATGGCAGTTTTCAGTAGCTGAGAAAAAACATAAAAAACTTTCTCCGGGACTGATCTCCGCTAAGAGATTTATGAATGAAATATTGCTGGTCTTCTTGGGAAGCTGACTTATAATATCCTGTTTGAGAAACAGCTGTCTATCTCTGAAAGATCTGTAGACATCCGGGACAATCTTCCTACCTCCTCTGCAAGTCCATCTTATTAGCGAGGCTCCTCCAGTTAAAAACAGACGGATTTCCAAAATAAAAAAAAAGAAACCTTGCAATCCAAACAGAAAGAATGAAAAGAAAACAAACCAATAAGGGTTCGATCCTATCAAAACATCGGCGTTTCTGGTATTTGCTGGCCTTGGAGAAGACTCAAAATAAATGAAACAAATATGTATTTCATTAAATGCTAATATTTTGGAAGACGAGGACAATGATGAAATGCTTCCAACCTCTTCTGCGGAGGACGCTGCAAATAATTTGCAGAGCTTTTCTTTAGTCTAATTTTGGTTCCCTTTGAAGAGCTTCCTCGTATGGGAAAGGAGATAAAGTAAGACTCCGGGAACCCAAAAATCTGAGTGAAAAATCTCAGATTCGGTAGCAAAGGTCAGAGATGAGGTGCCTTGTCGCTTTGAAGATTTATGTTACGGATATTGTCACGGATGTTTTAGGAAGGGGAATTATCAGTGCGGAGGAAAAAAATAAGTAAATAAGAGGAGAGTTGTAAGGAATTCGGTCCCTGGGATGCCAAAGACAAAACCTGGGGCTTATTTTATAACGGGATGGCCAAAGTATATTAACTTTTCTGTTTCTTATTAAAACATTGTTACTTCTCGTCTATCTTTGTTTATGTGCCTAATGAAAGTATTCTGTGTTTTTAGGTATGCGTTGGCATATATGAAGAAAAATATACACTGAGTGGCCAGATTATTATGACCGCCTGACGTTTGTAGGCAAATTAGCTGTAATTTTGCGCTGAAGTTGCTAGAAGGCCAGACCATTATAAATAGGGAAGCGGGTTGTTTAACAGCCTTTGAACGTGGGATGATTGTTGGCGCTCGGAGCCATGGAGCGAGTATCAGCAAAACAGTAGAATGTGTTAAATGTTCAAGAGCAGCTGTTGTTAAAGTGTTTAAAGACCGGACTGTCAGCCGAAAATCTGGGTCTGAACGTGCGAATTGTGGCCGTCAGCGACTCGTCAATGTTAGGGCAGAACGGGGGAGGGGTAAGACTGGTACAAGACAACAGAAGGGCAACAGTGCAGTGTCAGATTCCTCGCATCACCTTTCATCATCTCGTGGAGTCACGAGGCGGCCCAACGAAGTCATCTCGTGGAGTTATCTCGTGGCCCAACGAAGTACTGATGGGGTGGTCATAATAATCTGGCCACTCAGTGTATGTATACAATGTTATATTTATAGTTTATATTATTAGATCACAAATAAAAGCTAAACGTCATGATAATGAAATGTGATTTGCTAGCACTGGCCAGGTTATTCACAAAAGGGTGAAGAGTTTGGAGAAGGCCGGAGAAGGGAACAATCTAGGCCAAAATTGCTGATTTGGAAAACTTCTCCAATTCAGCTCACTTTCCAGTTCAGCTATGTTGTCCTAGATTGTTCACTTCTCCGGCCTTCTCCAAACCCTTCACCCTTTTGTGAATAACCCTGTTGGTTATAACATTATTGCAATAAACTGATTGGTTGGTGTAGATCAGCATTTCTCTTTCTCATCCTTTTTTTTTTTAGCCATGGCATTTTTTAAAAAGTATGCAAAATATCGAGGTGCCCCGGATTAAAATGTCATAGATTTGAAGGGGGAACCCATGTCAAAACACATAAAAAACTGGGTTCCTCCATTGCATCGAAGTGCCCCCTTCACATCAAGATCCTCCCATTACATCAGAGATACCATTTTTATTAGCAGCCCCCTTTCAGTGTGTCCTCCCCCACTTCACATCAGAATTCCCCTTTTACATCAGGAGCCACATAAGTCTTCATTACCCCCGATTAAATCACAGTCCCGCTAACAAAAAATTGGGGGGCATCCCTGAGGAGGCCAGCAGGCACACCACATGGCACCCTGGTTGGGAAAGGCTGGTGTACACAATGCAGACGTCGATAAAAAAAACATCGATAAATGAGGCCTTATACATTCACGGAGCAAGTTATTGGGAAGATTATACTGATGCTGCTAGAACACTGGTAAAGCACTGATAGAGTTATCAGTTCGAGACCGGATAAGAGTACTATGGGATACCCTAGCGGGGGCACGTCTCCATACATAGCGACCCACCACCGATTTCAAAGTGCGCAAATAAGAAGTGGGTAGTGTTATGGGTAGTGTTCAATCAGTAATCTATACTAACACTAATAGTACAAGTAACCAACTTTATTCCAATACCTTGGAATATGGATCAAGAAACACCTGAAGAAGGAAGCTGACATTGGAGCTGGAATAGAAAAAGCCAAACAAAGTTTCTGGAGACTCAAACTGCTGATAGAACATTATACTAACACTAACAGAGCGAGTAGCCAACTTTCATTACCTTGGAATATGGATCAATGGACACCTGAAGAAGCATGCTGACGTTAGAGCTGGAATAGCAAAAGCCAAACAAAGTTTCTGGAAACTCAAAGAGCTGACGAGGAACAATCTCCCTCTAAGCACACAAAAAAGGCTGCTACAAATGCAAGTCTGGTCCATTCTCAAATCAATCTTAGAAATGTTTTCCCTCAATATGTCTTTAAGAAAAAAAAGAACTTTAAACTGTGGTGCTACAGGAGGATGTCGGAAATTGTGGTCACAAATTAAAACGTCCTGGAAAGAGTCAATGAAACAAAACTATGTTTGTAAGAAGGAATATTAAAGAAAACATGACAATTTATTGGCCATATCACAACAAACTCGCCTGGGGAGAAGCAAGATGGTGGAAGAGACAACAGTAAAGAAAGAAAAAGGGAGAAGAAGAAAGGTTCAGGGTATGAAGTTCACCAAAGACCGTGAGCAGCCTTGGTAGTGGTAATGGCAATACTAAAACTGTCTTGAGTTTCCCTTTACTCTCAGAACATACTCAATTTTTTGTGCAATGGATTTCACATTCCACTTACATTTTCTGGAGCTTTTAGTCCATGCTGACTTGATTATATCACACAATTTCTGCATATTTGCCAGCTTCTCATTCATGTGGTGAATGTCCCAGTCTACCACATCCCATATTGAGTGGCTGGCCTACCATCTGTGTCCCTCAGCAGAAATTGAGAGTCATCAGACCAGATTTAATTTTTCTAGTCTTCAGCTGCCATGTTTTGGTGGTCCTGCACTCACTGTGCCCTCAGCTTTCTTTTCTTGGCTGACAGAAGTTTACCCAATGAGGTCTTCTGCTGTTGTAGCCCAACGTCAACCTCAAGGTTTCTTCTTTGACCTCTCTCATCAACAAAACATTTCCATCCACAAAACTGCTCATCACTGGGTGTTTATGTTTTTGCACCATTTTAAGTAAACTCTAGTAACTGTTGAACACAAAAAGCACAGGAGATCAGCAGTTACAACTAGCCACTCTGGCACCAACAATCATGCCACAGTCAAAATCACTGAGATCATATTTTTCTCTATTCTGGTATTGGTGTGTACATTAACTGAAGCTCCTGATCTGCATGATTTGATAATTGCATGAATAAGCAGGTGTACATGTTTTCATAATAAAGCAGGGGTAGCCAAAGTCCGGCCCTCCAGTTGTGGTCGAACTACAAATCCCATGAGGCATTGCAAGATTCTCACAGCCACAGACATGACTCCCGGAGAGAGATGCATCATGGGATTTGTAGTTTCACCACAGCTGGAGGGCCGGAGTTTGGCTACCCCTGTAATAAAGTGTTCAGTGAGTGTATATCTAGCTCTTACTACAAACCAGCCATTCTCAATCTGGTTTCTGTGAAACCCTAGGATCTGTGACTGGTTGATCTCCCATAACTCCGGGGTGGTCATCACCAGTTAGCAGAGTCACCCCAAAAGTACTTGCTCTATGAAAAAAAATAAAAACAATAAAAAATATATATTTATATAAATGTATATAAACTGTGTAAGGGGCTGGGGTAGAGGAGACAAGGGTGAGTGCACTTTTCGGGTGAAGGTCGAAAGATAACAATATCAGAATGACCACTGTGCCAGAAAGGCAGCTCTATATTTTACACAAGAAGTTACAATAGACTTTTTTTTTTTTTGTAATTCCTTCACTTTTGGTTCCATCAATTCTTTATCCATAGGAGAAAATGCTATTCCATTGTTCTTTAGCACAGCAGGAAGCAGCCACAAGATCACACAGTCAGAAGAATGTGCCTGCTCCTCAACAGATGCGGGTGATATGAAGGTAGTAATCTTGAATAAAATGAGAGGACTCTGCTGACGCTCACCATACTGATAACATCTGACTTTAAAGAGAATAGCTGAATCTAAAATTCTGTGAAGGAACTTCTCGAAAAGATGCTGTGAAAGTATCGCGGTTTATAAGCCATATTGGAAAATGGGGCAGCGGATCAGAGTTTCGTGCTTCCAGGGTATGTACATAGTAAGCATTTTTGTGGATTCGCGGTGCAGTTTCTGGGCTGCGCGTTTTCACATTGTTAATGAATGGGGATATTTTGGTAAATGCTTAGTATTGTGTGTACATATCAAGTCTGAATAGTAGATTACACAGAAAGTAGGTCTAGATGAATTCCGGGGGCTCAACTGTGACGGGAGTCTACATATTATGTACATATATTAAATGTGCTAACAAGTGAAAACTGGAAATTAAAGATGTTAACTGGATGTCATTACATGTTACAGTTCCTATTTTTATAATAAAATACTTTGACTTTCTTAACATTTTTCTTCATTCTTTGTCACATCTCAGCTCTCTTGATCTCCTGTAGCCTCTACATGCACTCCAATAATGGCTACATGGCATTTATCATGGAGGGTTTCTTAATGGAAACAATTTTGGTTTGGGGTTTAGATATGTTTTAAACTAGTTTTGGATTCATTTCATTTTTGTTAAATAGAGAAATATATAAATAGAGCACAGTAAAGCCTTCTTAGAACATAAGGTGTCCACATCTCATTCCATTGCATGTCCCAAAAATAGGAGGATTATTCATAATTTCATGATTTTGGGCAAAGCCATGCAAATCATTCCTTTATGTCCCTACAGCCAGATGCATATCTAGAACTGCTGGTGTATAGTCGAATAAAGCTTAACATTATACAGTCACTTATTTCAAACTGGCTTTTCCACCATCATCTCTGCAGTGTATAGAAACCCTGGCTTCTATGGCGGAGGGCTTGGGACCCAACGAGGCAATATAACCATAGAAGTTATGGTGAGAAGGATCTAAAGAAACCCTGGCTTTTATGGTGGAGGGCTTGGGACCCAACGAGACATTATAACCATACAGGTTATGGTGAGCAAGATCTAAAGGAACTAGACATGTGCACTGCCAAAAAATTTGTTTAGTTTCTTTTCGTTTTAAATTCGGATTTGTGTTATTTCGTTTTTCGGGATTCGGGTGTGAAAGTCAATTCGGATTCGGAATTCGGATTCGGACGAAATTCGGTAGCGGTAGGTCAAACGTTCGTTTCGTTTTCTGTTCTTATTCGTTTCTTATTTGTTTCTTATTCGTTTCGTTCATTCGTGACATTTGAGGGGGAAAAAATATTTTTCTCCTTCTCAAATGTCACTTTGCTCCAACGAACGAAACAAATAAAAAGCGAATAAGAAACGAATAAGAACAGAAAACGAAACGAACGTTCGAACTACCGCTACTGAATTTCGGAAATGGAAATTCGGAATCGTTTGCATTCGTTATGTCTGTAATTCGGAATTCGGATACATCCGAATGTCCGAAAATTCGTCCGAATTTCGATTCAGAACGAAACGAATCGCACATGTCTAAAAGGAACCATGGCTTCTATGCTGGAGGGCTTGGGACCCAACAAGGCAGTATAACCATACAAGAAATGGTGAGAAGGATCTAAAGAAACCATGACTTCTATGGTGGAGGGCTTGGGACCCAACGAGACATTATAACCATACAGGTTATGGTGAGAAGGATCTAAAGGAACCATGGCTTCTATGTTGGAGAGCTTGGGACCCAACGAGACAGTATAACCATAAAAGTTATGGTGAGAAGGATCTAAAGAAACCCTGGCTTCTATGGTGGAGGGTTTTGGACCCAACGAGACATTATAACTAGAACTAGAAGTGCACCGAAATAGACATTTAAAAACCGAAACCAAAATAAAAAAAATTGTCAGGCCGAAACCGATACCGTTACTGAGGGGCTTCGGGGAAATATTAGGGGTTTAAAATAGAAAAAGAGATTGAGGACACAGAGTCCTCAATCTCTTTTTCTGTATCCCCTGTTATCAATGAACAGGAATTCTCTATGAGTGTTCCTGTTCATTGATCACTTGAGAATATGTGTGCACTGTGATAGGCGGCTGAGCCGAGACACCGGCCACTCACATTGTTCTCCTCCCGACGCGTTTGGCTGACTGTCACTTTCTCTCCTCCCCACTGGGACACAGAGCATCGCCCAGCGGGGAGGATAGAAAGCAGGGATACGCTGATGTATCGGCAGAAAAACGGAACTTTCGGCATTTATCCAAAAGTGCAATTTTCGGCCGAAATGTTTTCGGCGGACGATATATCGGTGCATTCCTAATTATAACCATACAGGTTATGGTGAAAAGGATCTAAAGCAGGGGCGCCAACAATTTTTCGTCTGGAGATCTACTTTTCAAATGACGAGCTCAATGAGCTCTACCAACGAAAAAACACCTGCATTCAGGGGCGGGAGGGGGCAGGGGGGTGCATTGAAGTCAATGGCACCGCAGGCATGCCCCCCGCCCACAGTGCGATCGCCTGCACCCGGTACCCAGGCACATTAGTGCCTGCGTTCCAGTCCAGTGGGATCCGCAGAAATACTGTGTGCACTATTGGGGGGGGGGGCTTCGGGTGAAATATTGGGGGTCTAAACCGCCCCCTGATATTTCCCTTTTATAAGAGAAAAATAAATTGAGGGCACAAAGTCCTCGATCTCTTTTTCTGCAGCCTCTGTTCTAAATGAATGGAAAGCACAGAGGCTTCCCATTCATTCAGAAAATATTTTACTATCAAGCAGTTTCTGAATGGGGGGGGAGCCTCTGTAGTGAGTGCTTCTCCCCATTGAGAAACTCATGAATGAACAGGAAGTGATGTAAATCACATCCTGTTCATTTATAACTGGGGACACATAGCACTATGCGTCCCCAGTTATTTACGATTGTAAGCACTCACGGGCAGGGCCCTCCTTGCCATCTTGTCTTGATTTGTATTGTGATTGTAATGTCTTCCTTATATTGTAAAGCGCTGCGCAAACTGTTGGCGCTATATAAATCCTGTATAATAATAATAATTTACAAACACTGGAGTGATCAGTTGATCGCTCCAGTGTTTGTCCTGCACAGAGGACCGGTACATATCACTGATATGTACCGATCCTCTGCTGCTTGGCCATGCACACGGGGGCTCAGCTTCTCCCATGTATCCCCCCTGCTCTCCCGGGCAGAGGCAGCGGGGGATTCGACACAAAGCACACAGCGGGGGAGGGGGGCGGAGCCACTGTCACAGAACTAAGGCCAAGCGGTGAGGGGAGAGAGAGGCTCCGGCTGTCAGATCCAGATCTCTCCTCACCGCTCGGCCTGGGTTCTGTGACATCGGCTCCATCCTCCGCCCTGCCCCGCCGCCGGTTCCTTCACTTCTTCTCGGATCCCTGTTGCACACAGATGGGGAGAGTAGCGGGGATCCAGAGAACCCCCACGGGCGGGAGGAGAGGACATCACGATCTACCAGTGATCGCTACTTATGGGCACCCCTGATCTAAAGAAACCATGGCTTCTATGGTGGAGGGCTTGGGACCCAACGATCGGCGGTATAACCATACAGGTGATGCTGAAAAAGGACTAATGCAATCAAAAAGCCATTTTAACCAAGTTCATAGAACAGAAAAACCTTCTAAGAACAGAAGGTATTCCCATTTCTCACTCAATCACATATCCCAAAAATGTCAGTATGTTTCCACATTTGAGGACAGTGGATGTGTTATTGTACTAAATACATACCGTAGATCTGTAGATTAACCATTTGGGGAGCTCTGTATTAAACTCAACCTTTCTGCTTGAAGCTAAACTCAAGGAATAGATTTTTTTGTGTATACTTACATTGGTCCAGCTTGGAGCTTCCATATTTTATAGGGCCACAGGCATCCTGTAAAGCACTGTAGTAGCCAGGGCTGCTACAGTGCTGGCCTTGATCTCCTGGGTCCTGATCCTGAGCTGTACTCAGTGACTTCCCCTCTTCTCAAAAGAAAAACATGGGGGTTGCTAACTTGGCACAGAGAACGCCTGGCGGTTTTATCAATGAATTCTAGGTGTTCTCTAAATTAGATGAAGGGCAGATCCTGATGTCACTGCCCTTTGTCCAATCAGAGAACACCTTGTATTTATTGAGAAAAATACTAGTCATTCTCTGAGCTGCCACCGATGTAAAGTTTACATTTGCAGCAGTGCCGGTCTTTAAAAACACTATAGTAGCCAATAGTGTGTTTACACTTCTTCAGCCAACTGTCAGATTTCTGCTGGAAGTGATTCGGGCAGCTGAAAAACCACCCGATCACTTACACACACACACAGACACCAGAATGTGTGGCCCCCTGCCTTACTCCCCCCCCATGTATCCCGGGACTCACTGTCCCTCCTGTGGGCCCAGGACAGCCATGACGGGTGTCATTGGCTAGAGCAGGGAGAGATCAGAAAACATCCATTCCCTGATCATCCCTCCAGCCAAGCGATGAGCATTTTGTCACTTACACTGGGTTCACACCTAGGCGTATTGAATATGCGCGTTTTACCGCGATTCGCGCGGGGGGGGGGGAAACGTGCGACAAACCCGCGTTTCCGTGGGCTACTTGGCTGTATCCCAATGGAAACGCGAAGTACATGTACTTCTTTGGGCGTAGGCCGTTTTGTATCGCTTTCGGACGGGCGGAAATACGGCAAGGTGTGAACCATACCCATTGAATACAATGGGATTTAGATGTTTGAGCGTTTTGTAGAGCGTTCGTCGAGCGTTGAACGCGCTACAAAACGTTCAGGTGTGAACCAGGCCTTACGATTTTAAAACTTTCATGATCACAATCTCTGCTTAATTATCTTCAGTTGATGGAAGAGGAGACAGTAGGGGTCTAATAGACTCATTAAATAGAACTTGTCACTTCCATTGTGCTGTCACATAGGGAAATTGTCAACCCCTATGCTATAGCAATAAAGTTAAGTAAAGGAAAATCAAACTAACACAAAATCAGTACAATTAAAAAAATCTTCAAAGCCCTCCCCCCCAGTACATGCACACAGGCAGAGGCGTCCCGAGGCGGGGTGACACCCGATGCAGGTGCCAGGTGACACCCCGCAGTGACGTCATCGCACACGCGTGGGTCAGCTGTTACCTTGGTGATGGATGCCAGCAGAGAGAGGAGGGGACCCAGTGGCATACCTTATCCCATCGGGTAATGTCCCCTCCTCTCTCTGCCGGCATCTCTCTCTCAAGCAAATGTCGGGCTCTCGGTCCTTGACCGAGTGCCCGACTTTTCAGAGTGATTTTGTCAGTCATTTTGGTGTCACCCCTCCAATGGTGTCACCCGGGTGCTGGCCGCACCCCCCGCAGCCCCCCTTGTGACGCCACTGCACACAGGAACATACATTGGGCGCACCTACGTAAGAAGGTGCCAATGGAGCCACACATATTAGATATCACTGCACATGCTAGATAGTGAGAGCAATAATTCTCAGGCTATTATTCACAGCTTAGGCTGGGTTCACACCTGGGCGTACTGAAAATGCATGTTTGCCGCACGTTTCGTGCCGCACGTTTTACCGCGATTTGCGGGAATAAAAAAGTTGTGTTTTTTTGCTGTTTCACGGCCAAGCGCAATTTTAAGACATGTTTGGTATCTCTTTACTCACCAAAACCTCATCTTTTATATTTTACTAGACTTGTGCGATTCGTTTGGGAAAAATTTGTTTTTCGTACAAACTTTCATTATTCGGAGATTCGTATGTATCCGAATTTCCGCATAACAGAAATGACGAATGAAAACGAATCACAATTTCCTAAAACTACATTTCAGACAAAATTCGTTAGCTGTAATCTGTACGAAGTTTCGTTTGCGGACAAATTTTTGTTGTAGCAAAGTGACAAAAAAAATTTCAACGTCACTGCCCGCGAAACGAAATAACGAATTACGGCAATGTCTATATGTCTATATTTTACCAAATAATTGGGTAATATATTGTGTTCATGTGCGCTAAAATTAGTGTTTTTCACAGAAAATATTGATAAAATGTGCTAATATCGCGTAACAAAAAAACTTGCAATTGTCACCACCGTTTTACTCTATGAGGTCTTGGCATTCAGAACACACACACACATACACACACACACACATATATATATATATATATATATATATTCTTTTTTAAATGCATTTATGTTCTGAATGCCAAGACCCTATAGAGTAAATTGGTGACCAAAAGTGTTTTTTGTTTTTTTTTGGGGGGGGGGATGTTAATTATTCTTTAAATCTAAAACGTAGTCGTACATGTGTGCACAAAATGAGAAATTGTCTCAGAAAAAGGGTTAAAAGGGAATGTCAACTAAGTTCCGAAAAAAAAAAAAAATAGTAGAGGAAGTTTCCAGCAGGATCTGGAAATAAAATAGGATGAGATGACTAAGCGTCGTCTTCATCGCGCCTCGCTCATCCCTGTCATGAAGCCCTTTCCTGGCCTTAGAACACCGAGCGCTATCCTTCCACGTCATAAACAGATCGGATGTGTAACCTTGGCCTAAGAGAGATAGCACACTCCGAGCCATTTTCTATGGCTTTGCCGTTCCTGCCTCGCCATCCCTGACAGTATTTCATGTTGGGAAAAGCCGCGGCATCCGCAATCTCAACGGTCGCAGGCGAGAACATAAATTTGAGGGGAGATTAAAGAGACACATACCTAGTCTCAGTCTTTGAGGCCTATAATTGGTTAGGAAAGAAAATGAGATTTTGCCTCCGGCTACAAGAAAATGCCATATTCCAGCTCAGATAGAAGCAGACGCGTCCTCTGTCAGCCTTCCAGTTGTATTTGTAACTCCGGCGGCCTGTCAGTCCTGAAGGATGAGGATGCTCTGAATAAAAGAAAATTACAAAAATGCTGTTTGAAGTTCTCGCAGCGGCGGACGAGGGAAGCGGCGGCCGTTATTTATTTATTTTTCTGCTATGAAGCCAGCAAACGAGCGATCTGCACTACAGATATTCTTCATTATAGGGATTCTGTCTGTATGCTACTCCTTGCGCGGTGCTGGAACTTGCTGGAGTAGGAGTTTAAAGCCAAACTCCAGGCAAACACATAAATACACAACTGAAACACGTGTGTTGGATTTATAATTTTGTACAGGCAATTTTGTGTCCTACACACGCTGTTATCATGCAGGGCAGGATTTACTCTCTCTGCTGCCCCAAGGCTGGGTTCCTCAATGCACCCCCCTCCCTGCCAAGGCCCGTCCCCCTATTAAGAGTTGCAACCAGATGGCGGGGGCGGCAGTGTTGGTTTTAATTTTTTTTTCTTCATTATATGTTTACTTTTTTATCACTTTTTTAACTTTTTATTTTATAATTTTTTACTTTTTATCACTTTTTTATTTTAATTATTATTTCTTATTGTTTTTTACTTTTTTATTTATGTTATTTGTTCATTTTTATCAATTTGTTTTTCACGACCAGCTCCGCCCAGTTGTTATTCATTAGCCGGGACCTGCTAGAAGACTCTAGCAGGTGCCGGCCAATAGGAAACAGTTGGGTGGAGCTAGCTGTCACTGCTAGCTCCGCCCAATTGTTGTTTTGGGGGGATTTTTTGTATTATTTTATTTTTTTGATCTTTATCTTTTTTTTTATTTAAAGGAGAACTATGAGGTGAGTGATTTTCACGCATCCTCATAGTTCTAGCCGACCTGTGACAATGAAACTGTGACAGGTCGGCTCAGTAGATCGGGAAGTGAGCAAACACATACCGGTGTTCGCCCACTTCTCGATCCTGTCACGACAGAGAGCCGTGACAGGGGTGGGACTAGATTCCCCCCTCCCCGCTTCGATCCTCCAGCGCTGACTGGCGGAACGGATGGGGGAAGGGGCGGGTACAGCTGGCTCTGCCTCTAGGTAGGCAGAGCCAGCTGTCACTCACGCAGCTGGGTGGATCCAGACAAAATTGTCGGGATCCGTTCCGGAGTCTCAGTATACCTTGAGCTGTAGCTCGCGGTATACTGAGCTTAGGGTGACGGGAGGACGCTAGTTTGTGTCCTCCCGTTACCCTTAGGAGAACTATGGGGAAAGCCCTAACCCCATTGTCATGGTCCTTGGAATACTTTATCTCCTATGACTTCTCTGTGTCATTATACATATCAGCCATCCCATTCAAGCTATCGGACCAATCCCTGCTTACCCTGTTTCAAGTCCTCATTTGCATGGCCAAGAGGACCTAAGTGAGGACTAGAGGGGACTTTACAATTGACCAATAGGAAGGTGGTCGGTTGGGCGGGGCGTTCAAACTGTTGTTTATAAAAGTGTGTGTGTGCATCCAATAAAGGAGATTCCTGTTTGAACTTACATGCAGCCTGCCTGGTGTTTGTTCTGAGCTATCACCACTGGATATGAACGGCACAGAGCTGTAGTTCCAATCCCGAATTATCGGACGACCGAAATATCAGATGCTGCGGTCTGAAATCTGAGTAGTGCCGGGAGAGTGGAACCGAGCGAGCAGGGGCTCGTTACACCCATAGTTCTCCTTTAATATGTATTTACATTTTAAACATTTTTTTACAACTTGTTTTTTATTGATTTTCCACAGAGGTACCGAGCAGAATAGCCGAGCCGAATGCCGCTCGGCGCCATTCGGCTATTCACTTACTGCCGCTCGGCCCCTATGAAGATAGGAGCAAACAGCAGCGAGTGAGCTGCCGGGGCTTCGGCTCAGCTGATCCAGATGTTGGATGGGCTGAGTCAAAGTCCTTCTGCACTTTGACTCAGCCGAACATTCAGAGCACCGAAGTGCAGCCGATGTATGGCTTAAATCAGTCGTACTGAGCCCAAGTGATTAGTCGAACGTTGTTTAGCCCACTTCACTTCGGCTCGGTTATTCACTCGGCTGACTACGGCAGCTTAGTGAATAACCCTATTAATTTTTATTTTATTTTATAACTTAACTTTATTGCTATCACACAAGAGCTAACAAGTCCCTGTGTGATAGCAGGAGTTTAAGCACAGCACTGTGCTGGCTCTCCTGTGACAGCTGAGATGGGAAGGCGTTGAGTGCAGCTCTCCTGTCCTGAGTAGTTCTCCGTTCTACTCCCCGCTCTCCATCCTGAACTATGCCGCCGTGGTCCCGGGCACCCCAGAAGAGCGGAAGGACCCCAAAAACCACAGCGAGGATGGAGGCGGTTTTTGTAATGTGAGATGTTCTTTTTGACACGTAATAAAGGATCGGAGCATTAAGCTGAGTGCTGGAACTTGTATTATATTTGTGTGTACTGTGGTGGACAAAACCTTTCCTGAGCACCAGCATTTTCTCAGCTGACACGGAATATTGGGCTACAGGTTGAGCAGGTTCACAGTCTTGTTTCCTGCACCATGGTTTTTTGTATCAAAATGCCTTTAGCTAAAAAAAAAAGTACATGAGCTTCTTTTGGAGCAAGATCAAGAGCTATGACCTCAATAGACTTCAATGGGGATACCCGTAATGTGCATTTTTCAAGCATTTTATGCCTAGTAACTATCTTGGCATTGGCTTAAAAATAACACAAAGTCTCTGCAAAAATGTTCGTACAAACACTCAAAATAACTGCCCCAAAAAATCCCTTAGATGCTGCTCAGTTCAAGTGTTAATGAAGCCTTATATCCCCATCAAGCTTCCTCATTGGACAGTGAATCTGCATCGTCATCTTAGTTACCTGCGGAGCGATAGGCGGAGGAAGGGACATGACTGATTCAGGTCAGACCTGAACAAGGAGGAGTTAGCTGAGTATTGGATGGAAGGGGTTTTTTTTCTGTTGTGTTTGAAAAGGGGGGCAAGCTAATGTAGTGCAGTGACGTGACGTGCCTTCTGTGCTGGGTAAGGCATCCCCCAGCCTGCTGAAGCTCCGCCCCGCCAAGGCTCTGCCCCCATTCCACCGAAGCCCCGCCGCAGCTTGATAACCAACTTTTGTGGGGAGGAGGAAGGGATGAGACTCCCTGTCCCTCACTTGCTTGTCACTGGTGAGGCATCGAGATGAGGCATCGAGATGAGTCCTCACTGGTTTTTTTTCTTTGTTTTGATTGGACCTATGCCATCCACAGAGCTCATGCCTCTAACACAGAGTAGAGGCTGTGATGCTCTTGCCTCACCAAGTTAGGTTACACAAGCAGTGGGGAAGCCCGCTGCTGTGTAACCTAACTACCTGTCAAAAGCTGGATGCAGTGCTGCCTGTAATTAACAGGCGTGCTCCGTCCATGACAGGTTACACTGTGGGGAGGATTTCCCCGTAACTCTGTAACCTGATAGAAACCGCACTGAATGGAGAAAAAGCTGTCAGCTTCAGACTTGAAGTGGGTTTAGCTCGGGAGTAGACTTAAGGGGGCCATCTTGCTGCATAGTGTGAAGTAGGGAACCATTTTAGGTGGGAGAGAAAAGGAGTGAGACCCGCCCACCCTCCCCGATAGTATTTCGGCTTGTTGTTTTTTATGTCTCCAAAGGGTTAGTTTCTGCAAGAGTGGGGTTTGGGGAGGAGGGATACATTCTTTCTGGTCAGGGTTATGGGTATTCTTTTTTCTACATTATAGGTGGTATTTGTGCTTTGGGAAATATGGCTGACTTACCTGGCGGTGCCATACATCGACAATGAAGAACTGGCTCTCCACAAAGTGAAAAGGGGCGGAGTAGTAGGGAAGTGCCAATGGTGGAGCTACAGGGCTCTCTAGCTTAGTAGCCAGTAAGAACTTGGGCAACTGTTGGTGAGGGTACCCACTCAGGCCAGAATATGGACGGCCGGTGGCTGGTACAGTGAATAACTGGTCATGGTACATCCCCCGTAAGTGGTGAGTGGTGTTTTTGGCATACATCAGGGACCAAAGTATTTTTTCTTGCTACATTGCACTATTCTCTGTGAGATTTCGTTCATTGGTCACAAGTAATGTTATTTTAGGATGTTCTGTTATTATTGTGAATTTTTACATCGCTGGGGCCATTCAACCTTCCAAGAAATGTTACCAAATAGTTTACCCTCCTATGGAACATGCACCCATTAATCTAATTTGCCCCATCCCCCTCAATGCTTAATTTTATCAGTACCAAAAAAAGCCTAATTTTTTGGTACTGATTATATCTTCCAATAAATGTTATTATATTACGTTCTTTGAAATTACTGGTGTTTGGTGTGTAATTTAGGTGGGAAGTCGGGGTTACTTGGCCTTGCAGTCAGCCAAGTCCAATAAGCAAGTAGGTGACCAACCTAAACCAGACACTATCCGAATGACCTTACTAACCAGGAGAGGTGTGTGTGTGTATTGCAAGAATGGTTGGACCTCACAAATACAAAATGGCAGGTAAAACACTAACCATGAATCAATTTCTATTGCACATTTACGGTCTTGTGAAAAAAGTAAGTACACCCCCTGGAAATAATTGACTTTTTCGACATATTTAAACAAGCAAACAATTGATCTTCATTTAAACAGTGCCTACAGGTACAGGTGATATAGCCTGACACATAAACCTGACATGGTGTAATGATCCTCATAATCGAAATGAACTAAAATGCAGATTTGTCACGTGAAGAAAGTAAGTACACCCCTACATTTACCACCACTTCAAATCCATGAAATTAGAACCTTCTTCTAATTAGAACCTTACACTATGTAGGCGGAACTAGTCTTACTTAAACCTCAGATATCTTGCATCTCAGATACTGTATATACCGGATCAAGTGTCTCCTCCAGAAATAATTTATTCAAAGGTCATCAGTAGCAACAGCTTATGTGTTTTAGCCAAAACAGCCTTAGTGATCAATGATAAGACCATTTAGGTTAAAAGTAGTCATAAGAAAAAGTACACTGAAAGTAATAGCCTTAGTCATCAATAACGGCCAACAAAGGCTTGGTGCACACCTAGTTTGATCAAACTCACTGAAAACTGTGACCACCACCCCCCCCTCTTGGCGCAATTAATGCTGGCAGTGGCATTCCCCACCCCCAGCTATACATCACAAATGGGCATCTCTGCGCAACCAATTGGGTCAGGAGGATGGGTTGGCACTCACAGATTTGAGCATGCTTGGGCGAATTGGGTTCACATCAAGCCCAGACTCACAATTAGCCATTAAGGACTAAGGCTGTGTAGGCTGAAACCTGTAAGCTATTATTGCTATTTGGACAAGATAACCTTTCAATAAAGTATTGCTGGAGTAGACACTTGTGCCAGTACTCCCTTTCTGCTATCACTGTAGTCATTAGAAGCAGAGGCGTCCCACAGCCGGGTGTCACCCGGAGCGGAGACCGGGTGACACCCCGCCGTGACATGTTCGCACATGTGCGTGATGTCATCGTGCATGCGCGACCATCCAATTGACGCCTTCCGGCAGCCATCTTTGTGGTGGATGGCGGCAGAGAGAGGAGGGGACGTTTACCCGGCAAGATGAGGTATTCTGCCGGGTCCCCTCCTCTCTCCTGATACTGTCGGGCTCTCGGTCCATGACGGAGTGCCCGACTTCTTAGAGGGGGTGACACCAAAATGACTGTCAGTCATTTTGGTGTCACCCCTCCAATGATTATAAATACAAATCACCAGCACTCAAAGATATCATCAAACATGTCCATTTAATTGGACATAAATGTCACAGTAACAGCAAGCCTGCAAGCACCACATTCTATATAGACCTGGACTGCTGTAAGGTGTGCGGAAGGCTTCTCCATTTACCCCTCCAATGATGTCACCCCGGGCGTGGGCCTCACCCCCCTTGTGATGCCACTGATTACCACTGATTAGAAGGAGCATTTATACCATGCATGGTAGCGGATGAGTGCAGGGTCAATATATGAGGTGGAGCCTTGTGTCTGTGATTTCGTTTTAGATATCTAGAGTTTGAAATCTTTTCTACTTGTGGATTATTTTCCTCACATGTATTTGGTGTCATCATGTCCAAATCAGAAGAGGTCTTTACGGCCCTCAGGAAAAAGGTTGTGGATGCCTAAGGGATTTAAAAAGATTGCCTCCAATGATTGGAATCAATCATTCCACTGTAAGGAAAAAAAATAATCTGCAAGTGGCATGGATTTGAAACAACTGTTAATTTGTCCCGGACTGGCTACTATGACTACTATGACTTGTGCCTCATATCAAAGTGTGCTTGATGAAAATGTGAGGTCAGCTGTCTGAAAATTAAAGTTGAACCAGAAATGGAACGTTAAACCTGTTGCAACTGGAACCGAAAATATATCCTTCAGCAACTGTTAGAGAGGTGAATATAATACAGTACCTCTTCCACTGCTGGAAACTGCCATTGAGATCTTTTGGGTGGCTGACAGTGTCACTTTAAAAGCGTGGGGAAGGTGCTAAGGGTCAAGTCAGGCCTTACTGTCCTACATGTTTAAGCTTTGAATAACCGTATCACCCCTATCACCCCTGACATTGCTGAGATGTGTGAACCCTTCAAAATCCAATTTTGTATTTTAGTTTTGACTTACCAAAGTTGAAACAAGGTTGCAGGATGTCGAGTTCTGACTTGGGGAAGGCAGAAACTGGGGGAGACAGGCCGGTAAAAGTTCCATCCAGGTCCTTGAATAAGGCCATCTGAGTCCCAGAGCATTCCATGGATGCTGGACATTCTGCAGATCTGTCAAGGCAAAATGTAAGATGAAGCTGAGCAAATTTCGTCCTCATACAAGAGTCATGTGTATTATTCCTTGAGACTTTGTGTATTTCTTCCAGATCTGTGCAGTAATCCAGTGTGAGACTTGGAGCTTCCTGTAATAAAGACCGCTCACTGCTGCTCTCTCTCCTTGTGCAGAGTGCCTGGTCTTGTCTCTGCCCTCTCCTGTAATAAAGACCGCTCACTGCTGCTCTCTCTCCTTGTGCAGAGTGCCTGGTCTTGTCTCTGCCCTCTCCTGTAATAAAGACCGCTCACTGCTGCTCTCTCTCCTTGTGCAGAGTGCCTGGTCTTGTCTCTGCCCTCTCCTGTAATAAAGACCGCTCACTGCTGCTCTCTCTCCTTGTGCAGAGTGACTGGTCTTTTCTCTGCCCTCTCCTGTAATAAAGACTGCTCACTGCTGCTTTCTCACCTTGTGCAGGGTATTATTCTGCATACAGCCTGTAATGGGTGGGACCTGCAGGGCTAAACATGGCTACTATCAGAAATTCTGGGGCTCCCTAGACACCTGTAGCCCCAGGAAAAACGCGGCGTGCATTCATGGAATGCCAAGGTTTAAATGGGGTCTCACGGAGCACTGTAGGCAATCCTCTTTCTCTGATACCCAGATGTCTCACAGCATAGAGCTGCCTGCACCTGCCTCTTTCTGCAAGAATTGAATCAGGATGCAGGCTGCAAGACAGAGTGACATCAGGCAAGGCCTGGGTCCTTGCTTAAAAGCCAGAGGGCCTGGTACAGAAGTACTGGCGGCACTGCCCTATCAGCAGTCATAGGGCACACAAAATCATATTTAGTACATCTCTGCAATACAGGTAGTAAAGCAGGTTGTACTCACCTAAGTCCCCCCATCCAGGTCCCTGGCCGATGCAGTTTGTGCTGGTGGGGACCACTCATCCTGAGAGGACCCCTTTGGTGGACAGCCAGTGGAAACTGTCCATGTCATACAGGAAGTGATGTGGACACCCGGAAGCAGGACCCCAGCAGGTAGACTACAGGGAGGAGAAGGAGCTGGTGCTGGATAATCACGTGACCACAGCTTAATGCAGCACTAAACACTCAGCTTTTTCTAACTGGATGCATTTCAGGCAATAAATAAAACATGGAAGAGTCATCATTGTTTGCTCCATGTATGTGCCAAACACAACTCATCCCATTCCCGCCGCCAGTTCACAGCCATGCGTTTCCCCAAACTTCCGGGTAGTGGAGCACACACATGCACAGTGCACTAGGGACTGCCCAGGCTCCAACTGCTACTGGTCACTCACATGCAGGAGGGGGAAGAGGGGAAAGGGGAGTGGCTTCTTGCTATTGGTGTCTCTTTTTATGGACGGAAGAAGACCCATCCATAGCACCAGTCAGGAGCATGCATGCATGGGTAGCTCCTCAGGAGGACCCTAGAAGGCAAAGGAGCCACCCTAAGAGCAGATATCAAGACCAGTGCCCAGGTACAAGCTGATTCTGGATGGAAAGGAAGAGGAAATACAAGAAGGAACAGCAAAGTTACATCAATAACACCTGGGCTTTAGCTTAATAACAAAGTCCAAGTAACAACTCCAAACTTTCCACAGGTACAACCCCCTTAGCCCACCATTTATAGACTCTTCTATTTCCTCCTCTGCCTCGTTAAGTATGTCTGCATGTGTCACTGATTGTGTTATTATTAAAATAAAGTTTCCTCATGTCAAACCTCGGCATCTGATGGAAGTAGAACATGTTTTCCTGTGGAATTTGGAGAACTTTTAACCTTTTTCCAGTCACCGGGGTCATTATGGCCAGGCTTTCTGGATTAGACATTATACACGTGTCGGCGTCATTGCTGTAGCAGCTCCTCTTAAAGCCAGAGAAAGTAACATCTGTGGAGGCGAGGAATAAAATCTCTATATTAGTAGAAAAATAAACCATAAAACAGAATTCACGTTAAGTGGCGCGCTACTGGCTGCCAACCCAGATAAACAAATCTGTTTGCTTATGGATTATGATTTGGATTAGGGCAAGTTGTTGAAAAACCTGGGAAACCCCTTTGATCTCTATGATGGGTTACAGAATAGTAAAACAGACGGGAATTTCATTAATGGGATTTCCAGACTGGAGAACTCTGCTAAGTTCTATTTACATATAAACTAGCCGCATAACTCCAACAGGAAGGGCAAAAAGCTACTGTTCATGGGGGTTATATGCCTCTTACGCCTATATGTATGTGAAAGAAAATGCCTAATGACCTACAGGTAATGAATTGTGCATGAGGTCTGATACCATTCTGTACCATATGTGGTTGAACTGCCTTCATGTGGCCTCGAAGTATATAATAAATGTACTGACAGTATGTGATTGGCATTTATCTTGGTGCTTCCTATGTATTGAGATATTTTTTTACGGTATCAGGACAACTAGAAAGCAGTACATACGAATTATCAAACTACCTACAACTACCTACAGTTGCCCCTGTCCTTATAAAATGCTTTATATGGGATATACTTATGGAATATATGTATTATTTATCCCTGGAAGCCCTGCTGCAGTGTTTCTCAACCATTTTTCAGTCATACCACCCTTTAAAAGTATGCAAAATTTCAAGGGACCGTAGTCTAAAACACAAAAAATTTAACAAAATTACATATTTCCCTTCCAAAATCCATACCAGACCCTTATCCGAGATAGGGGGTTTGATATTCATTTTAGGGGGGAACCCCATGCAAAAACACAGAACAAAAGGGAGTTTGCCCTTCACATCAGTCCCACCTTCATAATAGGAGCCTCCTTCACATCCGAACCCCCCTTTACATAGGGAGTTCCCCTATCACACTAGGAGTTCCCCATCACACTAGGAGTTCCCCATCACACTAGGAGTTCCCCTATTACACTAGGAGCTTCCTCTATCACATCAGCAACCCCTCTTCACATTGGAGGCATAACAATATGTGAATATTTTGAGGAGGTCAGAAAGCATCCCAGGGTGACACAGTTGAGGGTGGCTCAAGGCTCACCCTGGTTGAGAAAGGCTGCTCTAAAGAGATGCAAGGGCAGGTATAGATATCTAGCAGGCCCCTGGCAGAGTGATCTGTAATCCATTACCCCATAACAGAGTAATGAGTATATAGGACTGGGTTGAGAATAAGTGTATTTATTATGATTTCCACATATACAGAGTTTTCTTCTGGGTAACTGTGCAAATTGTAACACTTATAGCTATGCATATTACTTTTCAGATAACTTGTTGGCACATCCCGTTGTATAGCCTTCCAGGCCCTTAAGAGGGTTTGGTTAGATGTGGGTGTTGTCTGTTGGTGATTCCTGACATTGTATGCACGTAAGTCAATTATGACTAAGATCTTTGTAATAAGATATTTCATTATTGATCAATGTCGTATATTCTTTTGCCTATAGAGATATCTTCCACATTTTCCTGAAGAAGCAGTTCATTGTGACTGTGAAACACATCAAAGGTCTGGTCCAGGATTATCTACTACTAAAAACTGAATTCATATAACTCATAACCTCCCTCCTCTCTTGAGGTCTGACAACAATCTTTACCTGTTTTGACCATTATATCATTTCATCCACTTCTTCTAGCTATGTTGCAACGGTTGTACAACATCTCAGCTCTGAACTGTCTTAACTACCCCATTCCCACTCCCCTTTTCTTATTCCCCTCACCCCTGCATTTTCCCATTTCCCCATGTTCCCATACCCCAGGTGCATAATTAGAAACAGACGGGCCATTTCCAATAAAAGGGGAATTTTAAGTGTTTAAAAATAATTGTTTTACTTTTACTGTTTTTTTGATTATTGCTGACCTCCCCTGTATGCTAACTGGCCAGGGAATTATGAGTTATGTTGTCTGTCTATGTTAAAGATATGCTCTGGGTGCATCCTAATAGGGAGTACCTGCCTGGCAATAATGACAGTTATCAGTAAAAAAGTTAGGGTGTAAAATACTGATGTGAGACTGGGCTTAATCTAATATTATATTAGGATGTTGTTGTTGCAAATTGAAGGTGAGCCATGAAATTCTATCGGTCTTAGTATATTACGGCTAGTTGGTAGGTAATTCTATATGCTATGTTAAGTATAAGAAATTAATGGGGATGAGAGAGTAATGTTATTTCTTTTTGATGTATGTTGTTGTATGATGTATGAAAAATACATGTTATGTCTAAGAACATGCACTATAAGTTGCCTGCTCCACCTTTAATCAAAATATCCTCTGGATTTGCTTTTCTACTAAAGTAACTAGATTTCCTCAAACTGGCAGTAAGCACTGCTAGGAGAGGTAAGCCCCATCCACCCAACCACCATCCCTCTGCCCAATGACAATATCCTTATTAGCCACATGCTCTCTCATTGAATGGCATGTAGATGGGGACTATCTGTTGGGGGAGAACTTAGGTCCAAATTTAGGGAAGAAGAAAACTTAGATGAAAAAGATAAAACCACTTTTCTGGCTATGAATGGTAGGAGTATGGATTCTAGCGCAATGAGTTGCGTATTTAGTTGAATGGAGTCTACATGTATGCATATAATGTGTAACAATTGTCAGATTAAATTCACCTGTTTTGGAAAGTGAAGACACTCAAAACTAAGATAACTAACCAAACTGCATATTGAATACCATAGAGCCTTGCTTGTTCTTACCCGAGACGTTCATTTTTAAGTTTATCATAATTGACAGGTTGCTTTAGGTTCTCAAAGTCTGGTATGGTATTATTATTATACAGGATTTATAGAGCGCAAACAGTATGCACAGCGCTTTACAATATAAGGAAGACATTACAATCACAATACAATTCAAGACAAGATGGTAAGGAGGGCCCTGCCCCTGAGGGCTTACAAACTAAAAGGGAGGGGTAAGTGATACATGAGGAGGTAGCTGTGTGGGGATGAATTGTTTGAGAAAGAGTTCAGTGGTTAGGTTGGGTTGGGATAGGCTTCCCTAAAGAGATGAGTCTTTAGTGATCGCCGAAAGGCAGTCAGAGTGGGAGATAAACGGACAGGTTGGGGCAAGGAGTTCCAAAGAATGGCAGAGACTCTGGAGAAATCCTGGAGGTTAGCATGGGAGGAGTTGACGAGGGAGCTAGAGAGCAGGAGGTCTTCGGAGGAGCAGAGGGGGCGGTTAGGGTGATATTTTGAGACAAGGTTGGAGATGTAACCTGGGGCAGAGTTGTGGATGGCTTTGTAGGTGGTGGTTAATATTCTGAATATTATCCTTTGGGCAATTGGAAGCCAGTGCAGGGATTAACAGAGGGGGGTTGCAGACACTGAGCGGTTGGTTAGATGAATAAGTCTAGCAGCTGCATTCATGATAGACTGAAGGGGGGGATAGCCTGTGTAGAGATAAGGCAATAAGGCTGCAAAAGTCAAGACGAGAGATAACAAGTGAGTGGATGAGCTGCTTTGTGGTTTAATTGGCGAGGAGGGGGCATATTTTGGAGAAGTTACAAAGGTGAAGGTGTTACGATGGTATATCCCCAACTTACCTTGTAGTTTCATGAGACCTGGGACAGCTCCATCACTTCCCAACATGTGCCATGGGTAAATTGGCCATCGCCGTGGCCTTCCGCTAAACGTTGGCCAAAGAATGCCAATGCGACCTCTGAAAGGTGATACCGGGGCTCGGTCCCTCATTGTGACAAGAGCAGACAAAGGTTCGATCCTGTCCCTGATACAATCAAACACAGGGCTAGATGCAATTATTACTGAGTTCCGAAGAGTGACATCTTGCTGTGGGTACTTATAGGACTCCACAGGTCCTTGGGAGACTACTGGAAAAAGGCCGATGCCATTGTCGATGAGAGCCACATTCTCAACCCTTACACTGCCCTCGAGGAAGAAAACTAAACCGTAATCATAGTTCTTGTAACAAATGAATCCAGTTATCTTTGTACAGTTTTTAAAGCCATCATCCCAGTAGATATGAAGACCATGAAGACTTGAATGGGCCACGTTGGCTGAGAAACTGATTTCATCTGAATAACAGCTTTGACCTCGAACATGATAAGCGATCCTTTCCGATCCCGCAACTGCGTTCCCAGACAAAGTGGCTTGACTAAGGAAATGCATCTTAATGCCTTTAACCCATTCTGACCGTGCTTCCAGCTGCTTTATTAGAACGAGGAGGTTATTGGCCACAGTATAGTTATCTCCATCAACGTGGATTCCATGGCCAGTCATGTTAACGATTACGTTTGAGTGTAATAAAATATTAGCACTGTCGATGGCACGGATCCCACCTCCACAAATCTGGTGAATGCTTGAAGATACTATTGAAGAGTAGTGTGAGGTGTTTGTAAAAGTTATTGCTGAATATAGAGAGGATCCAAAGTTCAAAATTTCGACGTTTGAGATTTCTAAAGTTCCTGCAAAGACAGAGCCATTGTTAGTGTTCTGTTCAATGATTCCACGCAAGGATTTCAATACCGGTGTTCTATCAAAGTTTGTGACTGCGTTGGAATGTGTGACCGGTGACGTGATTACACATTTTAACCTAATCCCACCCAGTTTTTCGGCGGTGGAATGTGTGACCGGTCACGTGGTCACACATTTTAACGCGATCCCGCCCACTTTTTCAGGCGGTGGAATATGTGACCGGCAAAAGGTGAAGAATTCCAACGCTTTCTCAGATGTTCCAGGGCAGATCGGCATCACAGATGGTATGTGCAGGAGAACCTATCTGCCCTGGAACAGCTGATGGGTCCTAAAATGTGACTTTGTGACTGCGATCTCACATTCCACAGAGTCGGATAGAAGTGACATTTCAGGACCGATCAGCTGTTCCGCAGATCAGTTCTCCTGCACATGCCGATCTGCCCTGGAACAGCTGAGAAAGCGTTGGAATTCTTCACCTTTGGCCGGTCACATATTCCACCGCCAAAAAAGTGGACGGGATCACGTTAAAATGTGTGACCAGTCACACATTTCAACCCAGTCACAATATTTGATAGAACACCCGGAGCAGCAAACCTAAAAACAAGAAAATTGTCATATAAAAAAGTGAGGCTTGGTACACAAGATCCACAAATTGCCTCACAGAGAGTACGACTATATTCATATGCCAGTGCAGAGTTTTATAATGGGATCACCCTCTTGGATTTCTCCACATTGTGTAGTGTAGCAACCTGGAATTAAAATGTATTTATTTGTGATTTTCACTGAATTACACAAATTAAAACCCAGAAACATAAAGCAAAATCCCTTGTCTCTCTGGCATTAGCAGTCACAATCCCTATTTAAAATGGTTCTGGTGTCCAGATTGTTATAACAGTCAATCTTACTTGTCAAAGCTGCCACCACATAGTGTCTCTCTGCCGAGCAACATGGCCAAAGCTTATAGAGACAGTCATCTGTAGGCAGCTGCCTCTTCTGTCATGAGCAATTACGTCAGTGCCAGAACTGACCTTGATTAATTTAGCCTCTTAGGTACAAGCTGACTTTCCCAGCCATGCTGGCTTTCCCTGTGCTTTGATCACAAATATATATATATATATATTGTGTGTGGCACCAGCTGGCAGGTTTGTGACTGTAGGGTCTACGGTTTATGGCAATTGCGGGAAAAAAATTACTTTTTAGTTAGTCCTGATCTGGGTCCTGAACCCCGGAGGCTTTGTAGACGTTTGGCTAGGACAAAGCCTCCATTCCCAGGTCCATATCTCACCTGGAAGCCAGACCGCACTATAAGTCTCAGCTGTGCACAGTTGTAAAATCCGAAATCCGAAATTCGGATACGGAATCCGTTAACGGAATTCGTATTTCGGATAAAAAAACAACTACCACATCATCTCCAATATTAACAAAGGTATTTTTGCGTTTTAACTTCAGTTACGAAAATGTGCCGAAACTAACGAAAATTCGTATTTCGTACGAATCCGAATGTAATTTCGGTTACGAAATAACGGATATTTTCCCGAAACGGAACAAATTTTTTGACGGCGCACAAGTCTACAGCACATTAGATAGGTGAGCAGGCTAATGCTCAGGGCTCTCTCTCTCTCTCTTTCTGCTGCTGAGTGAAAAGGCTTAGTGCTGACAGAAGTCTAAAAAAAAAGTACAAGAGCTGCCTGTTTGCTTTGGGGAACCCATTAGGGGACACCCTGTTAGTCAGGAACTGGCCTAAGTTCAGTTGATGGCTCAGACGAGCAGATGTTTTATTTCATGCTATGCACTTGATGTAAAAACTCCTCCTGATTGAAACTGTGTTTGCTTGCTGTCTTGCTGAATAAAAGAAAAGTGCTGGACAAACCTTCTGGGTGTCCCTGTCTGGTGCATGGTTTACCACTGCCGATACCGTTTTTTTATTTTATATATACTGTATATGCCTCTATACCTACTTTGGGTACCCTACCACTCACCAATATATTCTTCACCCTGGGCATTTGTATAATGCCCCACCATTATCCTCCCAGTACAGGGTGCATCAGCTTCAATGAGAACATTCCGAGACAACAAGCCAACTTCAGCTGCCAGTGGGATTCTCCAGGTATCCTCTATGCTGTAAGTGGTGCCTAATGGAATCTCCACACTGCATTTGCATTTCCCTATGTTTTTTCCTTTAAAGACCCTGCGAGGACAGAAAAGTGTCTGTTGATCTGCTAGAAATTAAGACAGCTATTAAGCACCTTTGTAGACTGACAACACACAGTTTTTTTTTTGTGGACTACTTGGTGTCAGCCCTGCCCAGTGTCTTTTGCTAAACTACTAAACCTAAACTCTTAGATCTCCGCAACATAAAGAATAAACATTCTGTAATCCAAGATAATAACTTGCACAGCTCTTAACAAAAGATACTGTATGTGCAGAGGACACAGGACAGCTCTGAAGCCAGAGATATAAAGCAAGTAAACGTATATAAGGGAACACATACCAATCTTTTATGATAAGCATGGACTGTTATCACAGCTTAAAGAGCAAATCCAGGTAATAGGTGAAAGCAATCAGTGAACTACTAATGCATGCAGTCCATCAAACAATGAGGTATAGGAGCCTCAGCTTTAGTATTATAGGTATATACTGTGTATGGCTCCCATGTTGCCGTAATACCATTCGGGTCTGGGAGCCTCAGCTTTAGTAATATATGTATATGGCTCCCAGACCTGAATGGCATTCGGGAGCTCCCCAATTCAATTCGGAAATTCGGATCCCGAATGCCATTCAGGTCTGGGAGCCTCAGCGTTAGTATTATAGGTATATACTGTATATGGCTCCCATGTTGCCGTAACTAAAATTCGTGTTCAGGCCCATTCGGATGCATTAAATCGAAAAACAACTCTGATTGGCCAGAAAAGTCACATGTCCGATTCAGTTTAGTTTTTGAACGAAATTCGGACGGGATCCGAAATTTGTAAACGGAAATTCAGATTCGGACACATTTGGAGGCATTTGGGATTCGGATATTCGGATGTATCCGAATTTCTGAATTTCTGAAAATTTGTCCGAAATTTTGATTCGGAACGAAATGAATCGCACGTGTCTAGCCACAGCATGAGGCGGTGCAACCTCTAGGGACACCTAGATTGTAAGCTCCTTGAAGAAAGGGACTGCTGCTGACTGTTTCGGCCGCCTTCAATTGCTCTGCGATTTTGACAACAAATAGAATCAATGTTTTGATCCTGTCACCAATGGATGGCCAGCTTTTGTCAGAGGAGACTCTTTTGGCCCTTTTAACATGGAGAACCTTTTAAAGTAACGTTCTTGTCTCAGTGAATCCCATCAGTGTGATAGTCGGTGGGAAGAATTGACACTGGAGGTCAATGGTAAACATACCCCCTTACAGATAGCTAAAAAGATCATTTGTGGCAGCAGCGGTTATATATCTGAGAGGTAGAAATTGTTCATTGCCCAAAGAACCCCTAGCAACACCTGGATGAATCCTAGGGGCTCATGGCAGAGAAATGCTGGTTTAGATTTTGGTTCAAACCTGAACAAAACTGCTAAGAAATTTTTCTTTCAATGAATTAAAATTGTTGTATCAGCACTTACCAGTATGTCGGTAGTTAAGTCGCCCCCAGATTCGAACAATGTAACCGTATACGTCTCTAAGATGGACAACTTCAGCTTGATGAGCTTCATATGAGGTAGAGCTAACTACTATTTTATCTCCTGGTTGCCAGTCTACGGTGTCGTTCAATGTCATCCTACAAAACAGCATACATCACAATGTCAGAAGAGTAAGGTGCACATGTACTGTAGGTGTGTAGAATGGTGCAAGAGAGTTAAGAACAGGATCTAGAATTCTGAGAAGAGCTTACAGAGTAAATTAAGCCATGAAGGACCTCAGTTGTGAGAAAAGTCTAACTGAAATTGGTTTATTCACCACAGAGCAGAGATGCTTAAAGTGCACCCTTTCTCATGATTAACCATCAATGCATCATAAAGTGCAGAACATACCAGCTGTTAAAGAAATCCAACTTCTTATCCTAATCCTTTGCATAGAACTGTCTCAGATACCCTACTTGTAGTACTCATGCATATATTGACTTTCTACAAGTCGCTGTTTGCATAGTACAAGATACCCTTACATCAAACCCCCCAAATGTCTGAGATGATAAAAGGGGGACACCTTCCAGCACAATGTATTTAGGCTATGGACACACCTCTGCCATGCCCCCTGGTATGGGGAACATTAAGAATAACAATTAGCAAGATAATGAAATAGAGAATAGAAAGTCCCTCTGCACTCCTTACAGCGTTCCCGGCACAAATTGCAATGATGGTGCTTGCAGTGACAATCACGGATGGCGCCGTGCACATCAACAGTAGAAAACAGGAATCACAAGCACTCAATAAGTAGTTTTTGTGACGGACTGAACCGTCACTGGGGCTGCTGGAGGAGCCTGAGGGCTAGCCTCCTTCCTACGGGCTATGGACCCAGAACTATGGAGACCCCCCTCAGACCTCTTGGGGTTACATGGAACCATTCTCCTACGATATGTGCGGAATGGGTATACTGCATGTTTCCCCCGACATTACAGACACACACCACTGTGTTCAGTAAAGGCAGCAGGCTGTCTGGAGCGGCCATTGTTTACAGTGATGGGATTAAGCTCTTCTTTAATTAAGACAATCCAATGCGTCACAAACGGAAAAACCAACGTTTCGGGACCACACAGGGTCCCTTCATCAGGGTGATAATGTGACCTAATAATGTGTGGTGAGAACCCTGAAAACAAGGTGACCTTAACGGGACCACCACCTAAAAAAGGGAGGGATATATCGTCCATCCAGGACCCATTCCTGGCATTATTATATGACCTAATAATGTGTCACATTATCACCCTGATGAAGGGACCTTGTGCGGTCCCGAAACGTTGGTTCTTTCGTTTGTGACGTTGTGTCCGATTAAATGGACGTTTACTATTTGAAAACTACTTATTGAGTGCTGGTGATTCCTGTTTTCTACTGATAATGAAACAGAACTTTTCCATACATATCTGCACATCAGACCAAAAAGAGGGGCAACTGAGATGTACATTGAGTTCCTTATTGAGGCTTTCTTTGGTGGATTTTCGTGTGTGCTTTGGATCATAATCATTTTGAAAGACCCAGTTCTGTTTCAACTTCAACATTTAGACTAATGACCTCACATTTTCATCAAATACACCTTGACATAATGCAGAATTCATAGCTGACTTGATGACTGCAAGCCGCCCAGGCTCTGAAGCAACAAAGCAACTCCAAAACATGACATTTTATCATCATGATTCACAGTTTTTATGAGGCTGTCTTCAGTTTGCGGCACACATGTCTTCTGCGACCAATCAGCTTCATCTTTGAAAAACTAGTGTAGCTCCTTTTGTTTTTGTTTGGACAGGAAAGGCTGTTCACACACCATTTATGCAGGTTACACTGGTGCAATCATCTTTCTGACTATAAATGCATGCACTTTGATCCCAACAGTTGCAAGAGTTACCTGAACACCGCCCGGTGACATTTTTGGAGACTTCTTTTAGTGTCACATTGTGAGCTCTTGGGATGAATTTGCTGGGCTGGCCAGACCTGGACAAATAAACAGTTGTTTGAAATCTATGCCACTTGTGGATTATTTTCCTAACAGTGGACAGATTTCAAATGATTTGCCATCTCTTTAATCCCCTTGTAAGATTCATAGACATCCACAACTTGGAGAGCTTTATTGATCCCGTCATGATGGCACCACACATGCCAACAGCAAAGAGAGCAACAAAGCCTCGATGTCTGAAATTCAAATAAAACAGGTTCCACCTGCATACTCCCTTTGAAGGTTCTACTCATTGTCACCAATCTGAAACACCCAATTATAGTTTCATGGCTTTGAAGTGATGGTAAATGTAGGGGTGTACTTACTTTTTTCTACATGACAAAGCTACTATTTCCATATGACATGTTTGTTATGTTAGATGATAAAAATGAATACACCATGTCATTCTTATGTGTTGCTCATCCTTGTGTATAACCTTTATCTGTAGGCACTGTTTGAATCAAGATTTACAGGGTTATTCACAAAAGGGGGGAAAGTTTGAAAAAGGAAGGAGAAGGGAACAATCTAGGACAAAATAGCTGATTTGGAAACATTCTCCAATTCAGCTCACTTTCCAGTTCAGCTGTGTTGTCCTAGATCAGTGGTGGCGAACCTATGGCACGTGTGCCAGGGAGGGCACGCGGGGCCCTTTCTGCTGGCACGCGAGCCCACGTTCAGGCCCCAAAACATTAAGGCAGCCGACATTTGGAAGGCGGAGAAATCAGCAGGAGTAGGAGGAGAAGGGGGACGAAGCGGCAGGGGGTGGAGACAGAGGGAGATGGGGGCGGAGATGGAGGACGGGAGGAGACGGGGACTGAGCGGCATGAGACAGGGCCGGAGACAGAGGTAGATTTAGGCGGAGATGAAAGAGGACGTGAGGAGACGGGGATGGAGCGGCATGAGACAGGGGGAGATGGAAGAGGCCTGTGAAGACCGAGGAGGCAAAGGCAGAGACAGCGATGGAGGAGGCGCCGCCAAGGGGCCAGTCGAGCGGCGAAGCTGAGACGATTTGGCGCCGAGGCAGCATTGAAGGCTGGGCTTCCTGTGTAAGGTAGGAGCAGGGCCCACCATAGATTATGCACAGCCCACCAAAGATTACTGCAGGGCCTCCAGGGGGCTGTGCAGGATCTGTGGGGGGCTTTGCAGGGTGTCGGGCCTGTGCAGTATCTGTGATGGGCTCTGCCCACCATAGACCCCGCAGAGCTCACCACAAATCCTGCTAAGCCCCCCTGAGACCACAGCTTTCCTGCTATGCTAATAGCGGAACATGTCAAAAGCTGGATACAGTGTTTGCAACAATGCTCCCTCCTCCACCATCCAACAAGGCTCCCTCCTCCACCATCCAACAAGGCTCCCTCCTCCACCATCCAACAAGGCTCCCTCCTCCACCATCCAACAATGCTCCCTCCTCCACCATCCAACAAGGCTCCCTCCTCCACCATCCAACAAGGCTCCCTCCTCCACCATCCAACAAGGCTCCCACGGTCAATTTAAGCCTAATACTCCTAACTTTTATCCATCTAACTTGTCATCTCACAGAGGTGGACTCAGCCCAGGAATGCCACTAGCCTTTTCACCTCCCAAGGTGGGAAGGGGGGGGGTGTTGGTGGTGCATGCTAAAGGGGTGGTGAGCTGATGGGTTGGGGAGACTCTGAATCATCTCCTCGTGCAGCTCTGGCTCTGGCCAGTGTCCAGCCCAGCTCCTGGTGGCCAGTGATGTCACTGGTTACCAGGAGCTGGGTGGGATGCCAGCCAGAGAATCCCAGGTTGCTAAGAGCTGGGTGGGGAGATGTATATGGCGCATACACATCTCCCCGCCCTGTTCTTAGCAACCTGGAACGTTCTGGCCATAAAGGGGGCAGCAGCCACACTGCAAACATTGTGCAGCAGAGTAGCCATGCCACTCTGCCTGCTGCCCCCTTCTTGACCAAAAGTGATGCTGTCTGAGGCAACAGTTTTAGACTGCTTCATTATAGGGACGGCCCTGCTCACGCCTAACCTACCTTGTTTTTGTTGGGTATATTTTGCTCTATACATCAATGTATTTACAGATACACCAAAATATTTTTGATGGATCAATATTACTTCTAATCATTTGTAGCAACACTATAAGATGATAGTACTATAAATAAAGAACTTTAGTATTAGGACTCGTCATGCAGTACCGATGATCATTTAGTTTGTGTGTAGTACATTCTTACTGGTCACCAACAATTTGGCTTTTGCTTTTCCCTCTGCACATTCAGACAATATCTGACAATGGCACTGGAGTTGTCTCAGGTATAGAGATAATACTCAAATATGCTGTGTTTAGACTTTCTTCCAGATAACCTACATTTCATTTCCAGACGCAATGTCAGCCCCGAGACGTGTCCACGGTTTGCTGGGATAAGCACTATGAATCTGTAACTTTCCATAAACTTCTGCAGTAAGCAAAACAAAGATAATAGTTTAAGCAGGAAAACAGCTGTTGATAATATATGACAATAAATGGCCTGACATCAGTATTAAAGAGACCCTGTCACCAACTTTAACAATAGCAGGAAAAAGCACAGACAAGTCAAATATCTTAAATGCTTACATGCATTCTTTCACCATACACCAAAGGGCTTACCTATAGTTACAGCAAACCATGCAGATGCTGTGGGGTCTGGGGGAATCTATAAAGAGTTTGTAAAAATATTACTCGCATCTTTCTCTATTCTCTGCAACACACCACTGTTGCATAAATCACCCACCCGGTGGCGTAACAAAAGGCATAGCAGCCCATGCGGCCGCTATGGGACCAGGGATAGGGGGAAGCCCTATTAAGGGTGTGTTAAAGAAAACTAAACTCTGAAGTTTCCAGTATAGAAAGGTTGAATCCGGACCTTGTTGCTAGTCACAGATCCCCTTTGTACAATAAGAAGCATTTTCTTAGCCATCTTAGCAGTGTAGGTGTATTGCCCTGCTACAGACTGAAATGAACCCCATATGCCTAGTGCAGTCACAAATCCCAAAGTTTCTCCTCAGCTAAAACCTTATAGAACAGCTGATATCTGGCCTCCTGTAGTGTAATGACTATAATGACAGAGCTCTGGTGCAAGTCCTTGATGCATGCCATTGACATATACTGCCACAGTTAACACAGCAAGCTACTAAAGAGAGTTAGCCAAGGGGCTCCATCAAAGTTTTGCTATAGGGTCCCATAATTCGTAGTTAAGCCCCTGCACACACCCACACCAGCTTAGTTCAGGCTGGTCAAGTAGATCAATAGTGGTCAACTTTCTTGCTATAGTGGCCCTCAAGTGTGGCTCCTGACATCACTAAAGGCTTGCACCTAATATTTATAGGCTGTAAACCCACAGAAAGCAGGGAGTGCGTAAATGCAGTAGGAGCTGTGCAACAAGTGCCAAAGGATGGCATGTGCTCCTAGGGCCACAGAGTGGGCGCCAAGTATGTAGATGGAGAATGCAGCATTGGTAACAGTGGAACCATGCCAAGTCGGGTGGATTTTTAAAGTAACTTTAGCAAACTTTAAACTGGCCCCAGAAGTTTATTGGGAATCAGTAATTCTTGTGCACAAATGTGGTGACCTTTGTATGGAACTAGGCCTCTACCAAATGAAATATACTGTTTTTGACCATGTAACCTTTTCTCTTATTTTTCAGTATAGCGAGGCAACCGCCAGCCTCAAGCACAGAGCAGGCACAACATTCATGGGAAATGTACGGTACATCTGCAAATGGTTGACGTTATATTTTCTTCATCTACATTGGCATGTATCCATTATTTGAATATTACATTAATCCCCAGTTTCCTTGGATAATTTGTACCTTTAGCAAACTTATTTTTCTATTGTATTTTAGCTGAAGCCAGCGAAGGGCATTTCTGCTTCTCATTAGTAAATAAGCTGAAGGATAAGTAACAGTATGATACACAGCAGTATCTAAAGAAATGGGATTAATGGAATGAGAACCAATTGTGCTATGAAGCTTTGTCCAAATTTGTCTGCGGGATAAAATCTGTAATGTTTTCGAAATTGAACCCGCAATGCAATTAAAACAATAAAGATGATCTAATGAATATAACACAGGCACAAATCTTGCTTATGACACCTTTAATCATCTTCATGAGTGCTTTAGGATTCCCTACTAGGTATGAGTTAGGCTTTAATTTGCCAATTACCCCAAATTTTGGTAAAATGTTGCCATTATGGTGAAATGCATTGCAATCAATGTGAAAGGAGGTTTGTTAAGGGTGCCCATCCCTTACCTGGCAGTGAACGCCTCCCTACTGGTCATCTAGCTCAAGCGCATTGGACTGAGAGATGTGGTGGTGGGGGGTTGGGGGATGTTCGTGGTCTACCTGAAGCTGAAAGCCACCATTAGCCCACTGAATGTACCAGGACACTCATGTAGATAAAAAGGTATTTGTCATCAATCATCTTGTTTCACTATTTATCTATAACCTCCTTCTGAAAATAACAATAGCCAATGAGTCAATGACCCAGACAAGGATGCAGATAACTGACTTTTCTTTGAGTTTCATGACCTGCATACTTGTTTTGAGTCAGTGAACAGCCAAAAACAGCCAAGCCACTAGGGCAAAGGTAGGCAACCTCGACTCTCCAATTGCTGTGAAACTATTAGTCCCATCATGTCTGTGGCCATCAGAGTCTTGCAATGCCTCATGGGACTTGTAGTCTTCCAACAGCTGGAATGCTAAGGTTGCCTATCCTTTCACTAAATAGAGGCCAGCAATAGCAGCCTCCATATGTATCCTATGACAAGTTTACTTGAATCTCATTTCAGGTTCGCTCTAACTTTACAAATTGTCCTAGAATTATATCCAGATGCAAGATTCTAGGTATGCTGCAGTCCAATATCCACATTTTACTCCTAGCCCATCTCTAAGAAAACATTGGAATACCCCCAAACCTCTCAGCCACCCTGCTCTCAACTTACCTAAATGCACTTTCATGTGACCCTTCACCCCTTACTGTGCCTCTTCTAGGAGTGACCTCTGAGGGGTCTTGTCACCACCCTTCATCATGATATCATCACACAACAGCTGGTGTCTTCAGGTCCCCATGAGGACCCAGCTGATGGACTCAATGGGAAGAGTCCATGTCACCAGGCAGCAAAGTAGACACCTGAAGATGGACTGTCCCAATAAGAAGTCCAAAAGAGGGAATATTCGGGATCCCTCAAATGTCATGTGACTACAGATTCAGTTAAGTATTTGGGCCATTTAGATTTTTTTCTCCTCTTATATTACATTACTAGGGGCGATTATCTAGAGGGGGGTATTGATTGTGGGGACCACTGGGTTATATAAGAATCTGAAGACTTTGATTATAAAATGATATATAAAATTATAAATTTGCAGACACATTTTACCCTTATCCATTTTTATGGAATCCGACACTCCAGCTTGAGTGTCAGGGGTCATAGGTCACCAGGTTGAACTCAATGGACTTGTGTCTTTTTTCAACCTGACTATGTAACCAGAGATCTGCCAGCTTCATTAACAGCCTCACCTTATGCTGGCAAAATACATTTAAGTTCTTGGCATCAACGATCAAACCTGAGGCAACCTCTAACTCAAGTTATAGGGGTCTATTCACTAAGCTGCCGAAGGATCTAGCCGTAGCTTCGGTTGATCCTTCGGCTAGCTTCGGCCCCAGTACCCCTTCGGTTCAGTAGAACCGAAGGGCTGCTGTACGGGCAATTCACTATAGCCCGTACAGCTCCCGATTGTGGCCGAGCGGCTCAGTCGAGCCGAAGGCATATGCTTCGGCTCGACTGAGCCAAGGTGAAAGCCGAAGCTGGCCGAATTGCCGGCCGTGGGCCGGCCGAAAGCCTGCTACTGACTGCTGGGCCGATGTACGGCTGATTTCAGCCGATATACGGCTGGAATCAGCCGTACCAGCCTGAAGTGAATAGCCGGACAGCGTTAGGCTCACTTCGCTTCGGGTCGGTTAGTCACTTGGCTGCCTACGGCAGCTTAGTGAATAGACCCCATAGTGTCAGACTTACAAAAAAGTAAAGCAAATTTAGGGGACAGACCAGAATCATTAGCATGAAACGATTCACGATTATAATAAAATAATAGTGAACATTCATTCTTGCACAAACCCAATCAAGACAGGTTCTCTTTGAAATCGATCATAACTTTGAATGTGTGGAATCAAAGTACAAACGCATTGTTTTCACTCCGAACAAAAAGCTTTGCTGGCAAAAACTTCTATGTCAATCAAGGTAGCGCTCTTCCTATGAATAATATACGGGCCCGCGCATTTCGTGGGGCTTAGTGCCCCTTTAAGCAAACATGTGCAACTGATATTATGCTGCTATTTGCATATCCGCAGTGCAGGAAACCAGGCACCGGGGCAAAGCAGAGCAGTCTAAAATAGAGTAAGTGCTTAAGGGCTAGTTTCAGCCAATCTCCCATTTGCTTCCTAATGCAATAATTATGCAAATGACACAACTCCACTAGATACAATAAGAAAAAAAATTAAATAAAACATGAGCACAGGTTTTCAAATGTGTTTCATCCTGTCATGAAAAGAGCTCAGAGAAGGCTATGCAGACGGATATAATAGACTCAGGAAACATCTATTTCGCAGTAATTTTGGCTTTGAGCTCCACCATATTGGCTTTGTCATCTGCACTGTCTATTAAGAGTGGAATATTTGTCTTCTATTACCGATAACGCCAGGGGACACACTTAGGCCGCTCAGTCGATCGCATTGAACTCCTTCTGACGCGCGGAGGAATACGTGCATTCTGTGCCCCCTTTCCAAAGGCCCTTCCGGGGTGCCTGGAAAAGAGAAAACATAGTGAATAAGAATAAATAATGACCAAAGTCCACCAAGTTCAAGAGACAATATATTGCCTTGTGGGAGCACCAACAAATAAGAATTCACTGCACAGGCAGCACAGTGGAGTAGTGGTTAGCACTTCTGCCTGGCAGCAGTGGGGGTCCCCGGTTTGAGTCACAGCCAGGTCACTATCAGCAAGGAGTTTGCATGTTCTCCCTGTGCGTGTGGGTTTCCTCCCACACTCCAAAGACACGCTGGTAGGTTCATTGGCTTCTCTCTAAGTTGGCCCTCTATGTATGCATGTGAGATAGAGGCCTTAGATCGTAAGCTCCTTAAAGGGTAGGGACTGGTGTGAATGTGCAACTATGTAAAGTGCTGCATAAATTGTCAGCACTATATAAATACTAGAAATAAATAAATAATAATTCAGAGGAGCTGTGGATCAAATTCAGTTCCTATATTTATTAAAATACCATTACAATCAAGCCAACATGTTTTAGGGGACTTGGAGGCCCCCTTCTTAGGGGTGACACAGAGTGTCATATATCCAATGGCTCAATCTCGTATCCTAGCCCAATGGTCCACCCCCAATGCTAATCTGAATTAGGAGGTCTCTAAGTCCCCTAAAACACATTGGCTTATTTCCTGTTGTTTTAATAAAGAATTAAATGTGGACCATGCGTCAATTTATTTGTTCTGGGGTGTGCAGGACCTCTACCATGGCATGCCTCCTTCCATTAGCAGCCTGAATCTGAACAAATCAACATCATGTATAATTGAATGCCACCACAAAAGTGACATATGATGTCTATTAAAGGCCCATATACAGTATACTGCCAGCTCCCCAGACCCTAAAGCATATCTAAACCCTAGAGCAAAAAATTTATTTATTGTGGCTTACCAGTCCTTAGATGTGGTGGCTGCATAAGTTTTTTTCTTTTTTCAGGCTTTAGGCCTTTCTTTTCCCCTGGTGGTCCTGCCAATAGCACACTTCCTGTCCTAGGGTGACAACACTCACTCATCATACTGTATCTACAGAGGATCATCATTGTTGCCCAAGGATAGGAAGTGTGTTAGGATTTAGGACTATAGCCCATAGAGGTGAACTGGGCAGGGAGAGATTTCCTCATGCTTCCTGCCCTATAGACACAACAGGACGTGATAGGAAAACTCTGCAAAGTAGGGAAGATGCCCAATTAGAGAGTTGTCAGCAGAATAAGTTCCCGATTGGAAGATTTACTCTCTATTCCTCTTCCGGTGACAACTGAGCATTTTAGATTTTCCCTCATTTGAGTCCCAGAGACATTGGTCACCAAGCCAAAAAAAAAAGGCTGACTGTGTCAGCCTGCTCAAACCCCTTTTCACTTCTAAAAATTGAAACAATGCTTCCAGGTTAAAAAAAAAACATAATTCAATGTGAAAGACTGCCCAACTTCCATAACATTTGGGACCCCTGGGTCACACACCGTCTGCTGCAACTTTTGACCACTCTTTATAAAATGCCTGACCTTCAGCTGGTCAGAAAGCTGGACCCCAGTGTACTGCCCCTATGTCCCCCCTCACCTACCCTACATCTTTTTTCTCTTTTCTTCACCCTCTTTCTTCTCACCTATGTCTTAACCCCCCCTCACTCTGCCTCCATACCCCCCTTTGATAAAATGCTGCCATTTTCATATCTGCAGTGCAGGATATCAGGCACCGGGGCAAAGCAGAGCAGTCTAAAATAGACTTCTCCTACCCTGCATCTTCCTCAACCCCCTGCTTGACGCTTTTTTCTCACATCTTTTGAACCTAGCTCTTAACTCCCCCCCAACTCTGTTTCCACATACCCTCCATAACCAACCTACAACCATTCCCTGCCCCAGGCTTCCTTAATTCAGTATATCTGTAAAAAAAATAAGTCAAGGCCACTCGACTTGCTGTATTTTTCTTGAAGACGTTTCACAGGTCATCCAACCTGCTTATTAATTCAGAATGAGTTGTACAAAAATTATCTGGGAATAAATATGGTGAATGTTGCTCCAATCCACATAATCTGTTAGTCGCAACCAGCAACAACAATGCTGTTTTAACACCTCTCTCTGGGCAGGTTAATAACACCTCCTAGACTCCAACACCTGGTTGTGACTAACAGATTATGTGGATTGGAGCAACATTCACCATATTTATTCCCAGATAATTTTTGTACAACTCATTCTGAATTAATAAGCAGGTTGGATGACCTGTGAAACGTCTTCAAGAAAAATACAGCAAGTCCAGTTACCTTGACTTATTTTTGACAGATATACCATGACCTGAATGAATGAGAACCTTCACAGACCTATTCCATTATACCGCCAAGGTCATGGAACCACACAAGGGTTTCAACCCCCCAACCCATGTTCTTTCCATTAAGCCTTGTAGAATGCTAAGTGATTAAAGGAGAACTATGAGGTGAGTGCTTTTCACTCAGCCTCATAGTTCTAGCCGACCTGTGACAATGAGACTGTCACAGGTCGGCTCAGTAGATCGGGAGGTGAGCGAACACATACCGGCGTTCGTTTACTTCTCGATCCTGTCACGGCTCTCTGCCGTGACAAGGGAGGGGCTGGATTCCCCCCTCCCCGCTCCGATCCTCCAGCGCTGACTGGCGGAATGGACGGGGCGGGTACAGCTGGCTCTGCCTCTAGATAGGCAGAGCCAGCTGTCACTTACGCAGCTGGGCGGATCCAGACATAATTGTCGGTATCCACTTCAGCTGCGGTGTCTCAGTATACCGCGAGCTGTAGCTCGCGGTATACTGCGGCGTCTCAGTATACCGCGAGCCGTAGCTCGCGGTATACTGAGCTTAGGGTGACGGGAGGACGCTAGTTTGTGTCCTCCCGTTACCCTAAGGAGAACTATGGGGAAAAGCCCTAACGCCATGGTTCTCCTTTAAACATACACCTATGCCTCATTTGAAAGCCTTAACTGATCAATGCCGTACGTTCACCAGACATATGTTGTACACGTGTATTGTTACATGATTATTATGACTGTAACCTTCTAACAAAACTTCAACAAAAACCATCATAAAGATGTCCATGTATATTGCCTAATTGTTGTTCATCTGATCATGGAAATAAAGCAAACACATTCCAGTCACAGATTGATTTTTCTGATGACATCTGATAATGGGATTGTTTCACTAAATGTGCAATCTTTTTTACATGAGCGAATGATGGTCTTGATATCATGTTTCTTTTTTTCAAAACAAATCCCCCATGAGCCCCTGCTAACTCCTTGTTACATTGGAGACAAACGGCACCCTGATTAATCACTCCAATCATAAATCCTCCTAATTATAGCTGGAGCTCAAATTTCTAATAAGAGATGGATTTAGCCAACACTCAAATGTTCTTATTGATATTAAAGCCTCTTTGGGTAAAAAAATTCCATCCAAACATCCATCTCTTCATACTGGTGACCAACCTTTTTTTCTTCTAGTCTAGGGCCCATTCGCACCACATCCAGATTACCTCCAGACCAGACCAGACCGTTTCTGGACCCAAAATGACTCCCAATGTATCCCTATGCTATTTCTGGCCTCTGTTCCCAAGTGCTGGACCCTTCCTCCTACAACCTTGTAGCCCTAAAAGGAAGTGGCACATTTTCATGGTATATTATGGTTTGACTTGGCTTGATGTGACCAGAGCTGCAGACTCTGAGTCTTGCCTTCACCATTAACACATAAATAGGTTATTGATATAACTGCATGACACACCCAAGTCGCAGACCCCAGGTTTGTCCGAACATGTATAAAATAACCAAAGCAAGTCATTAAGCATTGATGCAGTCAATAAACAAGTGCAATTGATGGGAAAATGCCTTTTTTGTACAGTTGAAACAATGGCACAGGCCAGGAGAGAAAGCAAAAAGACCAACAAGAGAATCAATGTCTATGTGTTTACCTTATTTGTGTATCACTCGGCTGTAGATCCTCCAATCATCTCTGAATTGGTGCTGACACTGTCCTTCCTTCTGGAGGGGGGCTACTTTTGTTCCCCATGGTCCCTGTGTGTGTTGTAAAGTAGTCACCGCTCTAACCTCACTCCCGTGACGGACTACAATCTCAGTACCATTAGTAAACTAAACATGACATTATAGTCCATCCCGGGAGCGAGCTTGGAGCGGTGTCTACTTTACAACACACACAGGGACCATGGGGAACAAAAGTAGCCCCCCTCCAGAAGGAAGGACCGTGTCAGCACAAATTCAGAGATGATTGGAGGATCTACAGCCGAGTGATAAACAAATAAGATACATTTTTGTTAATAGTTAAAGTGGACCTTACCCAGATCTTTAAAATAACAACAAACACACCTTTAGAAATGTTTAGTAATGGCAATCTACACACACATACATCTAGATAATTGCCGGCTTTGTATTCTTTGCATATCTTATTTCTCTCTTCTTTCCCAGTCTTCTGACAGTGGCCAGGTTTACTAAGGGCAGGTTACTAGCTCTCCTTTTACTTCCTGGATTTCTGGCACATGACTAGGACATGTGACTAGACATGTGACCATGCACATCATCTCAGGGAAGGAACATGCCTTTCCCTGAGATCTTGTGAGATTACAGATGAGATTTCCCAGCAATGCTCTTCTGATGACAAAGTGTGCATTGCTTTGGCAAACTGAAGTCATTTTGCCCTTTCAAAGCAGGAAGTGAATGCTCTGCAAGTGTCAGTATTTCACAATCACAGCATTTTACACCTGACATGTCTATGTTATTATTAATCATCATACATAGAGGGATGCATTCGTAGAATTTGATTTTTGAGTGTAAAGGTCCGCTTTAAGGTATTTGAATGCCTGTTTAAGCTATAACTTCTGAGTTTAGATTCACTTTAATAGAACAAGAAGAAGTAGCAGGCTGATGGCCTTATCTGTCTGTCACTCTGCTATCTCCTTCTATCAGCTTGCTCCTTACAATGCAGCACACCTGATAGGCACCTTGTGCTGATTCCCCCTCCTACTCTCTAAATGTTGGTGTACAGCGGACTACATGAGGCCAATACCAAGTCAGATCAGATCCAGGTACTTACTCTGCTTAAAAATAAATGAAAATAAATATAATAATAATATAGTGTACTAGTGAATACAGACTCACATAATTTGTATAATCAAAATGAGCTTTAAAATATTGAGCTTTATATGAGCTTTAAAATAATGTTTGCAAATGGAATCATTTTGGAACTTTTTTTATAAATATCAAAATAATAAAAAAATGTACATCCAAAAAGCCATCGCATGTCAAACCCGGCAATTCCTGTTCACTTATCTCATCACAACAAAATAATAAACTCATAAGCTGCATAGGAAAGGCTAAAATAATATATTTTAATATATGACTGACGAAAGCTTGGCTAATGCTTTCAACGTGTCAAATTTATATTAATTCAGAAGCCTTTTTGTACGCAATACAGCAAAAAAAAAATGAAAGGGAGGGTTTGGGTTGAAATAATTTATTTTTCTAATAGAAATGACTAATTACTCGTTGACGGGAAGATGGAGAGGGGATTGTATATCTTCCATGCGTTCTAATTCACTCAGCTAATAAGTCCGTGTTGGTTTTGACCGGCCTGACAGTAAAAATGATTATGACTTCCTTAATCTCAACAATGTTTACACTTTTATTAACATGACCATGTTCCAAACAGATATTGCAGCAGAGAGAGAGAGAGAGGGAAAGAGAAGTAGGACAGAGTATGCCTTTGGGGGATTTATTTAAAGTCCAGCATAAGACTCCAACATTCCTTTGGTTGGGGATTAAATCAATTATACAACAGATGTGGAAACATATATTGGAAAAAAATGAGTTTTAACTGGGAAGAAAAAAAAAAAAGACATATGAGTCTGTGATATTTAATATAAATAAAATTACAGCCTTTAAAATGTATTTATAAGGAAGTAAAGCAGGGGAAATTTAATGGGTGTGATACAAAGTGCGATCAGGAAATCTAAGTGTTATATATGCAGTGAAAATTGGTCTCAGCAGACTGACAGACTATCACTGAGATAAAGGAACAGGAAGAGCTACATGGACGCCTTTTAATCACGGCAAACAGCTAAAAAAGACAGATGAAAGGGTTTGCATTTCTGTCCATCCAGTCACGACATTTATTGAGCTATATAGAACAGCGGTCGCCAACCTTTGGGACCTCATGGACCACTAAATTCTCGTTCAAAGGCTGTTACATCGCGTTGTTTCCCCGTATCTTCAGAAACAAATCACTTCTACTGTCGTGGTAACCAACCTGCTTCCCTATTTATAATGGTCTGGCCCTCTAGCAACTTCAGCCCCTAATTATAGCTCATTAGTCTACAAACGTCAGGTGGTCATAATAATCTGGCCACTCAGTGTATATATTTATTTATTTTTTAAATTATCATTATTATTTATTTTTTATTTTTATGTTTATGAACCTGTTTTTATCATCGTTTCATCTTGATCTCTCTTTTTTACTCTGTGTCGGCACTGATACCGATACTAATATTGCTATTGGTGCATCCCTAACAGCAACCATTAACGCCAAGAGACAACAACAAAAAAGCTCTTGGTATTTATTGAGTTGTGCCACACAGCAGAGCAATGTTAGATAAGGGAGAAGACTTGATTTTTCTCTGCTGCTTCCATCACAACTTCAAAGCTGCAGGGATTGTAGTCCACATACATGATTTCTCTCATTAAAGAGGAACTCCAGGAATGTAAAATGTGAGCCCTTGCAGTGGGGCTTAACTGCTTATTTTTCTCTAGGTGCTCAAATAAAAAAAAATATGCACCCGATCCTCGATCCCCACACCTCTTCTCCCCGGGCTCCGGTAGTCTAAGCCCCACTGGCGTCATCACGGCTCATGCAGTCCATTCACCTGCATTAGATGTGAGGATGCTGAGGGACATACCGCAGTGGGAGCGGAGCAAGAGGTGAGCACTCACTGCTGCAGGAACGAGGATCGGTTGAGTTTATCTTCTTATGGCCCTGGAGAAAAACCCAAAGTTAACCCTTGTAGTGTGTTTGTATACCCGCTGCAAGGGTTAACTTTTTGCATACATGGAGTTCTTCTTCAAGCCCTGATGGACCCCCGAAATGCATTGGCCACTCTACTTGAATGCCCCTGACCATAACGGAAAAAAGTTGTATCTTGACTATTTTAATTGCTGCTGAGCTTCAGTTTCTACACCTCCTGTGTTCATTGTCAAGCTGAGGATACTGTGGAGATCCTTTGGCTTGTGTAAGCTGCCTACACGTTAGCCGGATCACACATATTCAACATCACTTTACCACTATTGGATGAGAAACACCGACAGAATAACCACACAGGTTTAGACCTTTCTTTCTACTTCCAAATACCAGCCTATGAGTGAGCAGTGAAAGGAGAAGCAGAAGATTGATTAGCTCATCTCTCTGTCACTCTGCTTTGTCCTCCTATTAGCATGTCCCTTGCTAGCACATGGACACTGCAGCAGAAGTGATTGGCTCCTTGTGATGGTTCTCCCTCTCCCATTGTCTATGGATGGCCCTGTTTTGCCAAAGTGTAAACAAAAGACAAAAAGTTGTTCCTTCAGAAAAGGATGCATGAGGGATGATCCTTGCCTCCTACGTGATGCACATTACATGGCCAAAAGTAGATGCATATCATATTCCTCAACACCAAACCTGCCAAAATATATCTTCATGGACCTGGCATTGTATACAAGGGTACAGTCATGATGGAACAGGCAAGGGCCTTCCCCAAACTGTTGCCACAAGCATACAATTGTCTAAAAAGTCTTTGCATGCCGTAGTATTTGCAGTACCCTTCACTGGAAAAACCTGAACTCAATAATATGAGGTGTCCACATGCTATTGGCTATATGTCTTGATGTAATGACCAGCAGGGTTATTCACAAAGCTAGCCGAAGGATCAGCCAAAGCTTCGGCTGATCCTTCAGCTAGCTTCGGGCCGCCGGAGCCCTTCGGTTCAGGTGAACCGAAGGGCTGCTGTACGGGCTATGCAGTATAGCCTGTACAGCTGCCAAAAGTGGCCGAGTGGCTCAGCCGAGCTGAAGGCATATGCTTCGGCTCAACTGAGCTGAAGTGACTTCCGAAATGACAGCTGGGCGGAGTCAGCCGTGATGTCACGTCTGGCTCCGCCCAGTTGTAATGACAGATCAGCGTCCTTAAATGACCCGGGGACACTGTTCTGTCATTAAACAATAACAACTGGGTGGAGCCGGCCGTGACGTCATGGCCGGCTCCGCCCAGTTGTTATTCATTGGCTGTCACCGCTAGTTCTGCCCAATTGTTTTTTATTCTTTTTCAAAAAATATTTTTTTTATTTATTATTTATTTACATGTTTAAAAAACAATGTATTTATTTTTTTAAAATTTTTTTTCACTATTTGCTATTCTGCTCGGTACCACGGAGGTATCAAGCAGAATAGCCCAGGCGAATGCCGCATGGCGACATTCGGCTATTCACCCACTGCCGTTCGGGCCCTATGTGAATAGGGGGCGAACGCCAGCGAGTGAGCTGTCGGCGCTTCAGCTCAGCCAATCCAGATGTTGGATCAGCTGAGTCGAAGTCCTTCTGCACTTTGGCTCAGCTGACCGAAGTGCAGCAGAAGGCAGCAGATGAAATCAGCCATACTGAGCCATAGTGAATAGCCGAATGTTGTCTGGCTCACTTTACTACGGCTCGGTTGTTCACTCGGCTGCCTCCGGCAGCTTAATGAATAACCCTGAAGGTGTTCACAATAGTTTGGCCAAATATTGCATCTCTCTTTCATTGTTGTCCACATTTATGTAACCTGGAGAATCAAATAGGAAATCGAAAGCATCACACTCAGCTTTATTCGTGTCTCTATTCTAGAACGGGAGTGCTCATCACATTATTATGCAGGGCCCCTACTGGTAGTGTGGTAGCTTCCCCGGAACCCCAAATTATGGTCTGCTCTTGCTCTTGGACCTCAAAAACACATGGTTCCCAACAGAGTACTGTCCATTGATCCACTGTATCCAGGGTCCATGTTCATTTCACAGTTGGAGAAAATGAATCCAACTGAACATAATTAATACAATCAACAGTTAAAACTGTTGACCTGTCACTATAAGCACATCAGAGACATTTCATATAGCTCTTGGCTTTCCATGTCAGCTGAGATGATTGAGTTATGAGACAGAACATAGCCTGACAGGTCTGATGATAAGTCGTGGAGTCATATGTTAGCCGCGCCTGATTGGTAAGTTCAGCAATGGACGCATACGTGGAAGGAGAGCCACAAGGCCAAAGAATGGATTCACCAATAGACATGTCAATTTCCATTAAAATTGTTTACCAAAAATACCTCATTATCTGCAGTGTTGGAATTTCTTTAGGGTGTGGTAGAATGTGGACAGATGGATTGAAAGGAAAATCCCTGAGGGCCCTAAACAAACAGACAAGGGCAGATGGGGGCCAAGTATCAACTCTGAGGCCTGGAACATGCAAACCTAAAAAAGAAGAATCTCTTTGTTACAGTTCAGAAGATCAGAGTCCAGAGGGCTGATTTAAAATAGAATAAGAATATGTTTTGCAGGAAATCAAAGGTTTTAATGGTGTAAGTCTCAAAGTAGGCTGAGTTCTGTTATTCCTGGGGGTCTATAGCAAGAGCAAAAAGGAAATTCTGCCTTCGGTAGGCAACCAGACTCCAGTAGTCCTTAAAGGCACCACCAGGTTTGTTCCTAGAGCCAGGCTTTACTTTTCCTCCAGATAAGAAATAAGTCTCATAATTGGCATGGCCATCCATGCACCACTCAAAATTACAAAGCTGTCCAAGCATTGATTCGAAAAGAATCATTTCTTGATAGAATGGCCTTGTTGGTTAGCAAATATTAGCTGTCATGCTAACCTTCTGGCTTTAATCACTTGTGTAACAGGCCAGGAACATTCATACACCGTTGACATAATCATTCCTTTTTTATTGTATGCATACCTATTATAGGTCAGCAGTGGCATCGCTACAGGTGCCTCCTCTGCTGATTGACAGCAGGCAGTGGGTGGGTGCAGTAGCCAGCCTGTTATTGGCTATTGCAATTTGAAATATCCAATAGCAGGCTGGCTATTGCTCCCAGAAATTAAGTAAAAAAAAAGAAAAGTTTAAAAAAAGAAAATAAACTAAGATTAAAAAATAGTAAAAAAAATAAAGTGAAATAAATAAGTAAAAAAAATAAAGTGAAATAAATAAAAATGTAAAAAAAGTGAAACAAATAAAAAAATAAAGTTAAATAAATAAAAGGAAAAAATGTAAAAAAAATAAAAAAATTAAGTTTAATAAAAAAAATACAAAAAATGTTTTAAAAAATAAACGGTTGTGGTATTCAGGATTGTTGGCGGCGTTGGACTACATGTCGGAACCGCAGGGCACAGATGCCATCCGCAATAAAATCAGCTCACGGCGCCCTGCGGTTGCGACATGAAATGAAAATTATTAGTGCCCCCCCCAAGATTTGACTGTGGTATCGTATGTGCACCCCCCTATATATTGTTCCTAGAGTCGCCACTGCAGGTCAGGGACAAAGAATGCATTCAAACTAGAGGGTCATCATCACAGCTGGGCTAAGGTAGAGGAAAGAGAAGTAACTGCCTTTGGTGCTCTGAGACAAGAGCCTCTCCTGCCTCCACATCACCTGGCCGTCTCCTGTCACATGAACAACTTCGCCATTCAGATTTTGCTGGAAGAGTGGTTCTTCCAATGTTATCACTGGAGTTCCGCTGTCACTGTCACTGTTGACCCAACTTTATATCAGGAGTGCTCTTGTTATGACAAGCTGTTAAAGTGAGCTCAGACTATACCAGGAGAGTCTGGGAGAGATGTAGTCTTCATTCAGAAATTAAAATAAGATTTTTGTAAATTTTGGCCTTTAATTCTTTAATATTTATTAACTCCATCGTTCCGTTATTCCCTCAACCTATTTTTTTTTTTACAGTGTATATGCAAACTTTACAAAAATGCTTTGCATCAGAGACATAGTTCCACTGTCTTTATAAAAGGGACAAATCACAGGACAAAATTTGTAGTTTTGATGAGTTATAAACCACTTCAATTCTTATATAGCGATGACCCCCGGAGGAGCCAATGGTAAATTTGGGGTCCTTCTACCTGTTTTGTAGTTACTGCTCCAGTTTTCAGCTCCAGCAACACTGACACTTCTTGTAATGAACAGACTCGAGTCTCAGGGTCTTTTTATGATTTACTGCTCAATGGTAGAAAACTCAGGAGAGAGAGAGTTAGGGTTATAGGATACCTGAAAGCATGACAATAGAGGACAAATCTTCAGTGATAAAAGCAACAGCTTCAGGTGCTATGAGAGACAACTAAAAAATAGATTCTGATTGGCAGAGGTCAGCCATGCAAATCTATGACCCTGTAAGAGCAGTCACAGTCCTTGTAGTGCACCAACTGACTTTAGTTCCCTCTAGATCTATGGACCATGAATCCTTCTTACAATGCCCAGACAGCAACTCCTCTGCATGAATGTGCTATCTCCAGCCCAGCTTCCATAAAGAATCCATTCCATCCATAACTTAGGCCTCAAAGCCCCCAGCACATGGCACATGCTGAGGCCAATGCCTTGTTATCACATTGTCAGACAGACCTCCTTCCGGGGAGAAGCCCCAGGGGAGAGAGAGTTCTGGAAAGGTGCACCCACGTATTTATACCTCTCAGTCAGCCTGCTCAGGGATTGGTGGAGTCAGACACATATTCAGAACTTTGCAATTTACACTCATAAACTGTCCATCCCAGCAACAGGAGGGATTAATTAATCAATCAATCAACCAACTAACCAGGCATTGAGTTGACAGTTGGGTGGTTAAGGAGCACTCAGGGGCATTTTAAAAGACCATTATTGATTGCAGAGATTTGTGAACACGATTCAAAAATATCTGCATCCAATTGCCAATTGTTCCCTTTTCTCCACAAAAAAGGCGGGAAAAATAAAACCCAAAGTGCCTTCACTACATATGCACTTCATTGGAGGACAAGAAACAGAGGTTCCCTACAATGTATAATACAGAAGTAGAATGGCAGACCTCAATAAGAAAGTTTCATATCGAACAAAGGCAAAAAGTTTGTTTTAATACTTCTGTGTCAGTAACTGGCCCTTCCATGGGTTGTCACCAGCAAGGACAAAATATCCACTCAGATATAGAATACATTGGATGAAAGATGAGATTTTCTTGAAGGCTGTATTCTGGTATTTCCCACTAGGTTATGCCTATGCCTGGACAAATCTTTGCTTTCTTTACATGCCTGCTTGCCCATGATTACTAATGGGGTAAGCAAATGGTTCATGACTGCAGAATGCCACTCAGAAAGGCCCAAACCTTCTTGTGAAGAGCTTGGTACAGACTACCTGTTTAGACGATGACAAGGATCCTCATTAGCCAGTGGTAGACAGTCACCAATGAGCATCTGTGTATAAACAGTTTTTAGGCTCCTCATTGAGAGAGAGAAAGAGAGAGGAGAGAGAGAGAGAGAGAGAGAGAGAGAGAGAGAGAGAGAGAGAGTAGAAGAGTAGCTATTACAATACTCTGAACTCTCTTCATGTCATGTCCAAATGGCCTCAAGAGGAAATTCTGCCTTCTGCAATTCTTGATGTTGGTCAGGCAGCTCATCGACTTGGATATTACAAACCAGGATTATGGTAAGGGCAAACTACTTAAGCATATCCCCCTTTTCCCACCTGTCCTTAAAGTGAGTAGTGACCACCAGTAGGGGATCCCGGCACTTGCTCAACCCACATTTAGTGCAAAAGAGCTCCAAATACCCAGAGGACCATTGTACAGCTACCCAAATAGTAGGCCAAAACGAAAGTAAATGAGAAGGATCCTCACCAGTACACCTCCATGTGAACAGACTTGTGATGAACAGTCATCCCTGTTGGGCTCCTTTCATGCGGTTCGATCAGGAGGGGATCTGTGTATGGATCCCCTGCTGATTGAAACAGATGTCACCGTGAAAATACTGGGTCCATGCTGGTCTATGTGGAATCAGATGTAAACAGAATTATGTCAGATTACATCAGATCACCCCCGATTTGGCACGATCAGGTTCGGCAAAATGGAACTCTGATGATCTGTTTGTTGTTCCGGACCTGGCAGGAGCCGGGGGGTAACCAGATGTAAACGGATGCCTTTCTGTTTAAATCCGGCTGCCCATAAACTAACATTGGGCTTCCATCAAGGCCACCTGAAAAACTGACAGGTGGCTTGATTGAAAAGTATACCTGAAAGGGTTCTTAAATATGCAAATGAAAGCATTTATTATATCTGCATGATAGGTGCAAAAAAATACAATTTAAAAATGCCAGAAATCTTGACATGATATATGAGATAAGAGAGTATACATTTCTGTGCTCTATGTCTCTGTTAACAGCTATCAGTTACCATTGTCCCCGGGTTTCTCTGTGGACTACAGAACACCTACACCTTATACTTTGGATAAGAGAAAAGAAAAGGGGGCCGGGTATTCTGTAGTCCAAAAATTCTTCCTGTCCTGGGGCGTCAACTTTGCTCCCCCATAGAATAAAACATTGATTTACATGGCCCACTGTTCTGAAATCCTGACTTATCCCGATAGGATTGATCCTGATCCTTGGTGGAATGCACAAAGATTGTTTCAACTATGTGGATGTTGCTTTAAATTGTACAAATAAAAAGTTATATTTTATTTGATTCATGGATTATGATTTATGGACTACCGTTAAAACCCAAATTTACCTTTATTTTGGACTTTGTATAGATATTGGGGGTATGGAGATCTTGGTCTACCATCTCTAGGGAACTTGGTGGAATGAGTGTACAAATTCGCTTCTAAGAAGGCTCAACTGTATTATAAAGAAACCATAATGGTGCATGTATAAGAATTATCACTTACCAATCCTCAGTTCCCCTCCAGAAATTAGGATGCAAGTGACATTTAGAACATTACTAGACTGTGGCGGAAACTCCAGAATTCCGAGGACATAGAGGCCACTAAGTGGAGGCAGAGGAATATCAACGACGATTGTTCTGTCTGGGGATGAAAGAAGAAGACGATCAATTCATTTCAGACACAGGAACATTCCTACAACCCTTCACAGGGCGCCATCATAAGAATTTCCACATTGGCGTCCACTTTTCTTACAAGTCAAACAAATAATAATTCCTACAAGAAAGATGGAAGGCAGAACAAATGGCGGGAATGGGAAAGCAGAGAGGGACAGCAAGGTGTGCAGAGAAAGGGAAGAGCAATGAAGAGAAGCATTTACCACAATATGGGACAAGGAGAAGGACTGGAAAGAATTAATGTCCACTGAGGTGTATATTTTTTCCATATGGTACATTCATGTTTGTGTGTGAAGAGTAGATAACGCGCAAATTCAAGTTGCCAGCACTGAGAATTTGTCTGCTGAAATTTCTGCAGCTAAAACTCCTAAAAACCAGCAAAACAAGTTTCAGAGGGTAGAAACTAACAGACCCATTTCTCATAGTGTCTGCTAACTATTGTAATCTGATAATGTATTCAACTAATACCATTATATTATATTTATATATTTTTCTCATTACATTATATCTATATATATATTGTGACATAAGGATAAATCACTTCTACTGTCGTGGTAACCAACCTGCTTCCCTATTTATAATGGTCTGGCCCTCTAGCAACTTCAGCACCAAATTATAGCTAATTTGCCTACAAACGTCAGGTGGTCATAATAATCTGGCCACTCAGTGTATACATTTATTTATTTTTTTAAAATTATTATTATTATTAATTTTTTATTTTCTGAACCTGTTTTTATCATCGTTTCATCTTGATCTCTATTTTTTTTGACAGTAGGTCCTTTTATATTTATTGTTACTTATAGACCAATTTAATGTAAGGTCCATTGACAGATGATATTTTATTGATTTTGAAATTCCTTTGTTATATCTATTATAGGCCTGATGAAGGAGGGCTTCTTGTGTCCCCTGAAAAGCATTGGCTTTCTCTTCCTGATTTTCTCTCTGACCCTATACTGGAATATAATTGTATCTGGACTATTAATCAGTGGTTTGTTGTTTCAGTCTTATTCCTGCTGTGTTAGGTTCTAAGGGAGACACCTAATATTCACCACAAGTGACATATAGGATCCACTGCTACCCATGATGTAACCAAAGAGCACAAAGCAATTCACACAAAGAGAGTACATACGAACTTCCTGCTTCCAGCCCAGTACTATAGAATTTAAAGGCATGAATGCAAACCCGTCCACTGCTCTGCATTCCCCAGCACACTAGAAAGTCCTCTAATCAGGTTTAAGACTCCATCATACACAGTGGCCTATAGCGTGTTATTGGAGCACTGAATGACAAGACTTCATCATATATAACGGCCCAGAGCATGTGACCGAAGCACTGAATGGCAAGTCTTAATCATAGACAACGGTCCAGAGCATGTTACTGGAGTACTGAATGGCAAGACTCCACCATACACAACGGCCCAGAGCATGTGACCAGAACACTGAATGGCAAGACTCTTATTATACACATGGGCTCAGAGCATGTGACCAGAGCACTAAATGGCAAGACTCCATTATACACAGGGGCCCAGAACACGTGACCGGAGCCTTGAATGGCAAGATCCCATTGTACTCAGCGGCCCATATCATGTGACCGGAGCACTGAATGCCAAGACTTCATCATACACAGTGGCTCATAGCATGTGACCAGAGCACTAAATGGCAAGATCCCATTGTACTCAGCAGCCTATAGTATGTGACTTGGGCACTAAATGGCAAGACTCCAATATACAAAGCGTCCTACACCATGTGACCGGAGCACTGAATGTGAAGACTCCGTTGTGCTCAGCGGCCGCAGCATGTGACTGGAGCACTGAATGGCCGCCATAATAACATAATTGATACAATACAGATCGCTCCGCAGTTGGTGAGATGCCTGAATAAATAATACAAATTGCTTGGCCAATATTCGCAACCAAATGGAAATTTCCCCATAGGAAACGATTCCAACCAAGATGGGGCAGAATAGAGCAAACTGTAGGAAGACGCACAGCTCAGGAAGGTATATGAGGGCTTCTCCTGTACGGGTTACAGCGACATACGCTTTATTAAAGGCTTTGTGTCACTTTTGATCTGTTTATTATCTTTTTCTTTCTTCATATCTCTCCCTGTGCATACATTACGTCGTATACTCAGAGTTTTGTCATGTACAACAACATATAATCCCGCTCTCTAATTGCTGAGCTTTGAAGAAAAATCTGCAGACAGCCAGTGACGGGAATTCCAAGGACAGAATTCATCTGCCTATAGGTCTGTGAAGGTTCTCATTCGTCCAGGTCATGGTGTATCTGTAGATAATACATCAAGGCAACTGGACTCGCTGTATTTTTCTTGAAGACGTTTCGCTGGTCATCCGGCCAGCTTTCTCAATTCAGAAAACTGAGAGAGCTAGTCAGATAGCCAGCGAGATATCCCTAAGAAAAATACAGCGAGTCCAGTTGCCTTGATCTATATTCTACAGATAAGCCTATAGGGGCAAGACTACACATGATGCAGTTTCCCAACCAATTGATCAGGACCCCCCTGGACTTTAACATCAAGATCTGCCAATTCAAAAGCCCCTTTCCTTCTGTGAATCAAAACAACTGCCCCTGACCTCCCGTATGTGACATAAAGCCTTCACATGGTCTCTGGCTACCAGGAGCATTGTGTGTATTTCCCATCATTAGAGATTACATTATATTTTCTTGTATCCAATGAAGATCTAGGTGTCCGTACTTAAAGGCAATATTCCACTTTTTGCAAAAAAAATCATAAACGCACCCATACAGCAAAAAGAAAAAAGTATGCTCTATAATGTTTTGCATTGGAGCCTGCAAAGCATTGCAACCATGATCAGTGTATTATGGCGCAAGGCACAGGCCCCTCCAAGCTGTTCCTCAAGCCCCAGGTCTGTATGGAGGTCCTTCCGTTATGAAGCTGGAGAAAGTTATCAATGGACTACAAGTGGGGTGACATCACCGCAATTATACCCGATTGAGATCTGCATGTCCCGCTGCCAGATCCTGTGAATGCATCTGTGAAAGAATGTGCGTGGCTGTGACGAGTAACTAGATACCTAACATGTCAATCTCTAGAACTGGGTGCCCAAAAAACCGTGGCATGTATGGCAATGCATGTGTGGCACAATTGTCCTTTTCATACCTAGACACACCCGATGCACACGTTTACTTATGTGTGTGGGGGGGCTTTAAAAATGTTTTGAGGGGGTAATAATTTCATTTCACTTTTTAAACTTTTCATTCTGTGTACTAGCAGAATTGATTTTGAATGTTCTGCTTGTAACATCACATTATGCCCTCTAGATGGAGCTGAGGAGCATTGACTATCACTAATAATAATAATTATTATTTCCTATGTGCCTTTAGCACCATCTAATGGCCATAATGTGATACTGCAAGCAGAACATTCAAAATTAATTCCACTTGTAAAGGACAAAAAAAACGAAAGAACCTTTGTTTAAGAATATATTTCCACAGAACGAGTGTTCACAGACATTCACAGGACAAACAGCCCTGGTCATTTTTTATAAATCACGTTGGAGCAGTTTATTAAGATTCTCTATTGCAACTAGGAGGGTTGGAGACGTTAACTTTAGAGGCAGAATTTGAGTTTTATGTCTGATCTCATTTATATCTAACCATTGCCTGCTCAGCTTGCCACAACCCAACCCTTAAAATACAGGATTCTGATGGACCGCCTAGATCCAACACTCAAAATAAAGGATTCTGATGGACAGCTTGAACCCAACACTCAAAAAAAGGGTCCTTATGGACAGCCTGAACATAAGACTTCAAATAAAGGATTCTGATGGACAGATTGGACCCAACACTCAAAATAAAGGATTCTGATGGACAGCCTGGACCCAACACTCAAAATAAAGGATTCTGATGGCCTGCCCGAACCAAACACTCAAAATAAAAGATTCTGATGGACAGCCTGGACCCAACATTCAAAATAAAGGATTCTGATGGACAGCCTGGACCCAACACTCAAAATAAAGGATTCTGATGGACTGGCTGGACCCAACACTCAAAATAAAGTATTCTGATGGACAGCCTGGACCCAACACTCAAAATAAAGGATTCTGATGGACAGCCTGAACCCAACACTTAAAATAAAGAATTCTGATGACCCGCGTGAACCCAAAACTTAAATAAAGGATTTTGATGGACCGTCTGGATCAAACACTCAAAACAAAGGATTCTAATGGACAGCCTGAACCCAACACTCAAAATAAAGGATTCTGATGGACCAGCTGGACCCAATACTTAAAATAAAGGATTCTGATGGACAGCCTGAACTGAATATTTAAAATCAAGGATTTTGATGGACAGCCTGGACCCAACACTTAAAATCAAGGATTCTGATGGACAGCCTGAACCCAACATTCAAAATAAAGGATTCTGATGGACCGATTGGACCCAATATGCAAAATAAAGGATTCTGATGGACAGCCTGGACCCAACACTCAAAATAAAGGATTCTGATGGACAGCCTGAACCCAACATTCAAAATAAAGGATTCTGATGGACCGATTGGACCCAATATGCAAAATAAAGGATTCTGATGGACCATCTGGACCCAACACTCAAAATAAAGGATTCTGATGGACAGCCTGAATCTAACATTCAAAATAAAGGATTCTGATGGGCCGCCTGAACCCATCACTGAAAATAATAGATTCAGCCTGGAAGAGGGAAAAGAGTTCTAGAAGCCGAGTGCAACACAAGAGAAATATTGCATATTCAAGATCCTGCGATGGGGAAACGAGAAGGCATCAAATCAAATCCCAATTCATTCAATGTGATCCGTTCATCACTACTGATACAGCCAAACGACTCAGATAGGTACAGTAACAAAAAAAAAATTGACAGACAAATTCCTGTTTTAATATGATAATTCGCAGGTACATAGCGAATGCTAAGCGTGCGAGTTTGAGAAGCCACTAATGACTGCGGCTCCGACATCAAATGCCTTTGATCAGCCTTATTTCTATATAAAACATCATAGCATGCCATTCAATGGAAATCAGGTCTAACACAAGAGCCATTATGTAAGATACAGTACTTTGGCATTCATCTCTTCAAACAGAGAAAGTTCAAAGAAAAACGCAAAATGAATAACAGAGTGGATTCCAACAGTAAAAAAAAAAAGAAAGGAAAGGAAAGGAAAAAAAAAAAAGAAAAATTGCCGCAGGCTACATGATATCATATCTATACCCTTCAAAACAACATTCCTCCTTCGCTCGGAATTAGAACATATTTTCATTCCAGTCGATGTGTCTGGTGTCAAAAACGTGTCATTTTTTGTGTGAAAAATCTGAAAATGCATCTTCTTCCATTCGGGGGTTTTAGGAAGCTTTCAGAGAATGAGACTTTTTCATTATCTGCGCGCACATGGCGTCTGCCCAGCACAGCGCGTGAACAAGGAGGGAGATTTCTATGTCAGTGATAAGGGGATGCTTATAGGTAAGGCCGGACTCAATAAAGAGCAAGAGATCAAATTTAATACAATAAAGTTTTTCAAAGCTGACCTTCGGCCTTCCCTTCAGTCTTGCACAGTTGTACCGGCTCCTCTCCTGGACTCAAACTCTGATATCACTGCACACTGGGAGCTTCTCACAATGTGCATTAGTAGCTGCAGCAAGTCAGATAGAGCTCCGCCCCATTTCATGGCTGAGGGATGTCCAGCATCATACGGCTCTGTCCACATCAACCTGAGTGTCCCTGGACCCCCCCTTTCATTCACCGGATTTTGTGTCTTTCAATCTTGTCAATCATGTAGGTAACACCCTTCTCAATCATTTGATTTTATGTCTTTCAGTCATGGAGGTAACATGCTAGGGTGGTATGCCCTAGGGGTGTTACCACCCTAGGTAACACCCACAAGGTCACATTGTTACATAGTAGACATGTGCGATTCGTTTCGTTACGAATCGAAATTCGTACGAATTTTCCTGAAATTCGTAAATTCGGAAGCATACGAAATCCGAATGGCAGTTTCCGAATTATATCCAAAATACGAAATTCCGTTAATGAATTTTGGATCCGAATTTCTTTGAAACGGGAACTAATATTACCCCTGTAAAATGTAAATGAGGTTGAACAACATGACAAGATTTTTTTTTTAATCCGAAATACGGATCCGCTGCTGCTGAGAGTCGCATTACAATACACAGGCAGGAAATACGAAATTCCGTTGACGTTCCGTTACGAACATTCGTTATATTGAAGTTAAAAAGCAAAGTACATTTATATTGGAGTTGATGGTAGTTTTTTTTAAGTACGAAATACGAAATTCGGATACGGAATCCGTTAACGGAATTCGTATTTCGGATAAAAAAACAACTACCACATCGACTCCAATATTAACAAAGGTATTTTTGCTTTTTAACTTCATCATAACGAATGTTCGTAAAGTTACGAAAATGTGCCGAAACTAACGAAAATCCGTATTTCGTACGAATCCGAATTGAGTTTCGGACACGAATTACGAAATACGAAATAACGGATGTTCCGAAACGGAACACATTTTTTTTTGACGGCGCACAAGTCTATTACATAGTCTTTAAAGGAGAACTATGGGGTTAGGGCTTTTCGCATAGTTCTCCTAAGGGTAACGGGAGGAAACAAACTAGCGTTCTCCCGTCACCCAAAGCTCAGTATACCGCGAGCTACAGCTTGCGGTATACTGAGACGCCGCAGCTGAAACTGATCCAGACAATTATGTCTGGATCCACCCAGCTGGCTCTGCCTATCTGTACCCGCCCCCTCCCCCCAGTCAGTGCTGGAGGATCGGACAGGGGAGGGGGGAATCCAGTCACTCCCTGTCACAGCTCTCTGCAGTGACAGGATCGAGAAGTGAGCGAACGCCTGTATGTGTTCGCTCACTTCCCGATCTACTGAGCCGACCTGTGACAGTTTCATTGTCACAGGTCGGCTAGAACTATGAGGATGAGTGAAAATCACTCACCTCATACTTCTCCTTTAAGGTTGAATACCACTAAGAGGGCTATTTTTATTTAAAATCCCGATGTTCTTCTTAAAGTTGGAAATGCCAAGGCCACAGTGTTACTGAATTTCCAACATAACACCATAACCAGTGCCAGTCACATTTATACTGTGAGGACACCTGAACAGTAACCATACATAGTGTAAAAAGCCAGGCCTTATCATGAGTGTTGGACAAAAAAAAATTTCATTTGAGGGCAGAGCCCATTAAAGGAACTTTAAACGTTAGCAAGACTTACCACCAATAAAGCCTTGAAGAACATCATGGAAAAGAGGGAAACTCTTCTAAATGCTGAAGGCCTTCAGGTTAGTGGTGCAAGCCTCAGCGCAGACTGGAGTTAAGGCCAAACCTCTTTACCCCCCTGCCTTGGTAGTCAATCACGACTAAGCTACTATAAGCTTATCTGCATTAACTTCCACTTTCTGAGCTTCCATTAGTCAAGGCTTCCTTTCACTAGAGGCTTAAAGGAGAACTATGAGATGAGTGATTTCCACTCCCCTCATAGTTCTAGCCGACCTGTGACAATGAGACTGTCACAGGTTGGCTCAGTAGATCGGGAGGTGAGGGAACACATACCGGCGTTCGCTCACCTCTCGATCCTGTCACGGCTCTCTGCCGTGACAGGGGGAGGGGCTGGATTCCCCTCTCCCCGCTCTGATCTGCCAGCGCTGACTGGCGGAACGGACGGGGGAGGGGGCGGGTACAGCTGGCTCTGCCTCTAGATAGGCAGAGCCAGCTGTCACTCGCGCAGCTGAGCGGATCCCGTCATCTACGTCGGGATCCGCTCCGGCTGCGGCGTCTCAGTATACTGCGAGCTGTAGCTCGCGGTATACTGAGCTTAGGGTAACGGGAGGACGCTAGTTTGTGTCCTCCCGTTACCCTAAGGAGAACTATGGGGAAAAACACTGACCCCCATAGTTCTCCTTTAAGGGGCTTTCATTGTACAAACTGGGATTCGCTTTAAAGCCCAATTAAAGCTTCCATATATTTTACTGCAATGTATACAGTAAAAAAAAGTTTGTCCTTGTTGTTTTTTTTTCTACTTACTTTGTGCAGCAGCACCTTAGAAAGTAAGACCGCTGCTCAACAAAAAGCATAGTGGTCCGGGTCTCCAACAATGCCCAGTGTTCCTATCAAAAGTGATGCTTAGGGAGTGTGAGTGCTGTAGACTGGAGCACTGGGCAGGGGGTGTGTTGGACTGCTGGAGACCCAGGACTGTTGAGATCCTGGCCTCTGCATTGTGAGTGAGAGCAGCGGTCTGGCTTTCCAGCAGGCTGCCAGAAGATGGTATTTCAAAGCTCAGATTTCAGCCAAGTCCTGTTTACCTGAACTGTGAGTGATCTCCATTCCACAAATGATTTTTTTAAAGGAGAACTATGACATGAGTGATTTCCACTCACCTCATAGTTCTAAGCCGACCTGTGACAATGAGACTGTCACAGGTCGGCTCAGTAGATCGGGAGGTGAGAGAACACATACCGGGTTCCCTCACCTCGCGATCCTGTCACGGCTCTCTGCCGTAACAGGGGACGGGCTGGATTCCCCCCTCCCAGCTCCGATCTGCCAGCGCTGACTGGCGGAACGGAAGGGGGAGGGGGCGGGTACAGCTGGCTCTGCCTCTAGATAGGCAGAGCCAGCTGTCACTTACGCAGCTGGGCGTGTCATCTAAGTCGGGATCCGCTCCAGGTGCGGTATACTGAGCTTAGGGTAACGGGAGGACGCTAGTTTGTGTACCCCCGTTACCCCAAGGAGAACTATGGGGAAAAACACTGACCCCATAGTTCTCCTTTAAGCTGACTTTTGTCAAAGGTGCCAAGCCGAAAAATTGTCAGCCAAGCTGCAAGTGCTGTCTGTCATGGTACAGTAACCCCACGGGGGAGATTCCCCTACCCATGTTATTTGTCAGGGGCAGGCTGAACAAGAGAAATCATACAGTGTGTGGCCAGCTTTAATCTTGCTGCAGCACAAAGTAATGAAAAACAAGAGAGGAGCATATTCATTAATGTATACTCCATGCAATGACTACACTTTGGTGGACAACAAAACAATCCTCTTCATGGGAATAATTGGTGCTGACACTGTCCTTCCTTCTGGAGGGGGGGTACTTTTGTTCCCCATGGTCCCTCTGTGTGTTGTAAAGTAAGTGATGTCTGTAGTTTCCTGGATCCTGAGAGGACACCTCTGGTGGACAGCCAATGACACTTATCCACTTCACACAGGCAGTGACATGGACACTTGGAGGAATTACCCCTTCAGGAAGTTTACAGAGTAGTCACCACTCCAAGCTCGCTCCCTAGTCTAGTCTATCTAGTTTTAGACCCGGTGATGTCGTCACTGGGTCGCTATACTTCTCTATGCAATGCAGGCAGATGATGACTGGTGAAAAGGGCCGGCAGGGTGCTGTGCATAGCTTCCTGAAAAACATCACGGCAACCTGACTCGGTACTTCTTTCAAGAGCCCTGATGCAAGCAGTGGGCCATCTCTTGGAAGGAGTTATGCAAATAATAAAATGTCTTGATGGGTAGGTGTCAGTATGGGGGATTGGGCAATCTTAAGATGGCCATACACCTATAGATTATCTACAGACTTTCTATGTTCAGATGGAAAAAGTGCAACAGATTTCTCCATCTACGCTAAACTGTGTGGATGGAGGAATCTCCTGCTGGGCCAAGCTTCAGTATCTTCCCTGAAGGGAAGGACGGAGGTCAGAGAGAAGACTGAAGGGAAGGACGGAGGTCAGATATAAGACTGAAGGGTAGGATGGAGGTCAGAGAGAAGACTGAAGGGGAGGACGGAGGTCAGATAGAAGACTGAAGGGGAGGACGGAGGTCAGATAGAACACTGAAGGGAAGGACAGAGGTCAGATAGAACACTGAAGGGAAGGACGGTAGTCATATAGAAGACTGAAGGGAAGGACGGAGGTCAGATAGAAGACTAAAGGGAGGGCTGGAGGTCAGATAGAAGACTAAAGGGAGGGCTGGAGGTCAGATAGAAGACTAAAGGGAGGGCTGGAGGTCAGGTTTAAACTCTATGGAGACTTCAGGGTAGAGCAGCGAGCCAACCAATTGCTGCCAATGAGGGATGCACCGATACCAGTATTTTATTTCGGTACTCGCCGTTACCGAATACAGAGTACCGGAAGTCCCATTCAGGAAGCCAGACGGGCTGTAATGACTCGCCGCCTGGCTTCATGATTAGCCAGGAAGCTGGGCAGCGTGTTAAGAGTCGCCACCTGGCTTCCCGGTTAGCAGGGAAGCCATCCCCGCGCTTCTTGTCACTAGGTGACAAGAAAGCATGGAGCCGGCTTTCTAGCCAATCGGGAAGCCAGGCGCCATGTAATGAGGCGATGCCCAGCTTCCTGATTGTCCAGAAAGCCGGCTCCATGCTCTCTCATCAGGAGGTGACGAAAGGAGAATGAAGCTCGCTTCCCGGCCAATCAGAAAGATGGACAGTGAGTCATTACACGCTTCCCGGCTTCCTGATTGGCCGGGAAGCCGTCTCCATGCTCTCACGTCACAAGTGACAAGGAAGCATGGAGCCGGCTTCCTGGCCAATCAGAAAGCCGGGCAGCGTGTAATGACGCGCTGCCCGGCTTCCTGATACCGGAAGTATCGGGCTATGCATCGGAGAGCATTTGGGCGAGGGCGAGTACTCGCCCAAATACTCGGCATCATCACTGATACTAGTATCGGAATCGGTGCATCCCTACTGCCAATGCATAAATTAGCCTTAAAATGCTTTATGCAGGAAATGGGAGTTTAGTGATCGAGCATGACACGAAAAACACTTTATTATAAGAGCTGATATTTGAAATAACATTTTGTGTTTAGAGAAAAAAAAAAGGTTAACTGAACGTGTTAAACTTATTTTAGCATCTAAGGTACCACAACCCCTAAAAAAATAACAAAAAAATTCATTAAAAATCCTTCAGCTCCTCTTATCATCCAGTCTGTCAGGGGAGATAAAACTCCTTTTTCTTATTCTTGTTTTAAATGTGTTCCTTGGTTTGCCGGGAGGGACGTGTAGTGGTCTGCCAACTACTTTGGTAATGATATGAATCATATCCCCCCATATTGATTGTTCATCTTCAAGCTGCATAGTGACTTCCATCTGTCGGAGATAACCTAATACAGACGGGGGTGGGGGGGAAACGGTATTCAAAAGGAGATTACAACCGAAAAACTGGGTGGCTTGTGAATTAACAACAACCTGCAAGCCCCCCAGCGAGACATCGTAGTCATAATAAAGGACTTGCGGGCCCCAGGAAATGGCTGATTGAGATTTCAGTTCTTGTAGAACTCTTTTTTTTTGGGATGTACTTACAGGATAGGATAATAACATCATCTCCCGCCTGCGGTAACGTAGAGCCATGTCCTCCCCAACCTTCTCCAACGCCGACCCAAGAGTCTGGAGAGGACCAGCGGAGGACCGGAGGAGGCTGAGGAGCGGGTGCTGTGAGAAGGGAATTAAAAACAAAATATGAAATGCAATTGGATGAATGGGAAGCACTTTGCAATGTTAAAGCTGCAGTGTAACATATGCATGTAATACCCCCCTACCCCCTCCTGATCAACATGCAATTAACATTTTTCAATCAAATCAATATCTCTTTTGGAACCCAGTGACATTGTCACTAGGTCCTCCTGCTGGTCTTTGCTCAAGCTTAGTGGGAGAGGCCTGCACGCTCCTGTAAAGGCTCCTGTTTCAAGAGTGTGATCTTTAGGGCTGGTATCAGTCACTGGCCTGCACTTTCTGAGCATAGCTACAGTACAGAGAGTAAGTGTTGTCACCATAGAGGAGAACGTTTATTACTGGCAGGATCACCAGGTAAAAATAAGGTAAAAGAAAACTTTTTTTTGATCTTTGTAATGTGTAGGCATGATCTTTAGGGCTGGCATCAGTCACTGCACCTGCACTTTCTGAGCATGAAAGAACACATCCCTGGCATCCCTTCAAACATACACGCTCCTCCCTGCCGACCAACAGGTTGCTTGATTGCACTCTAATAGACTGATCAGCAGATTGCACAGCTAAAGTCTGCAGACCCATTGGTCATTGTGCATGTTTAAAAGGGATGCCGGTAGGGGCATAACTAGAAATCACAGGGTCCCATAGCAAGATTTTGTATGGGGACCCTGTGATTTCTAGTTACACCCCTTGAAGAGCCCACTTGAGATCTCACATAGCTCACCTGAGGGTGACCTTGCAGAGCCCACCACAGACTCTCTATGGTGGGTTCTGCAGGTTCACCCTCAGATGGGCTGGTCACACTCCTTACCTGTCCACCTCTTCTTCCTCCTTCTTCCCTCCTCCGTCACCGGCCCCGCCTTCTTCTCTGTTGCTGACCCCCCCGGGCCCCGCCTCCTCCCCTGCTGGATCCAGCCTCCTCCACCGCCGCTGCTGGCCCTCATTGACTCAGCAGTGGCTGTGGAGACGAACGGCTTCGACGGAAAGACCTGAGTGTCTGCTCTTCTTCAGGACTGAGTCATGGTTAATTTTACGGAGGCCACACATGTGACAATCAGGCCAGCTCTGTTGTTGTAATCAGCTCCTCCTGAAATAGCACTGGAAATGTCTACCCTTACTGCTGGTCATAAACTCTTCCCTCCAAAATAAGTACCACTGATGGTGACTGGTTTTGCTTGTATTTCCACATACCATGGAATGGAACCTTAAGATCTAAAGAAATGTCGGGGCAAGACCAGCATAGAGCACACTGATGTTTCCCCAAAGTGTTCTTGGCCATGTGATCTATGATGTTGCAGAGTTGTAGAGGTAAAGGGTGCTTATAAACTGTTCTGGGCCTCCTTGGAGGATAGGCCAGGTGCTAAATGTGACCACTGCAAGAACACCGCTTCAAAGAACACCCTGGGGGTCGGGGGGGCACAATACTTGTCTTGCCCCGGGCGCTGACAACCCACGCTATGCCACTGAACCCCATCCAATACTAATATTTAATGTGGGATCCCAGTCAAAACTTTGGTTTTTAGACAGTGGAAAAAAGTTAGAACCTCCACCAGGTTTTTATGTGTCCCAGTTGGTGGGGATGTCACTCTTTTTTTTTTATCCCTGTTTCTCCTTAATGGGGAAAAAAAAGCTGCAATGCAAACCAGATAAAAAAAAACGTTTTCCCTGAACTGAAAGTTTTAAAAGATGTTTATCCCTTTCCTTGCTGTGCTGGTGACTAGAAGTTATTTTAATAGAAACCATACAGGGTAAGCATTCCCCTCTTCCAAACAAAAAAAAGTTATGGCTTGAGTTGGGTTGTAAAGCAAATGTGTTAATGAGACACTAAGAGCGCAAATCCGGAACTATAGATGGTTTGGTTTTGTATATTTGTGAAAAAGTGGTTTTTAAAAAGTGATACACTTACTTGTGGTGTCAGGGATGCGGGCACGGTGGCGATTCTAGCGCTGCAGGGAGTGATGGTTAGATTTTTTTGTTCAATATCCAGTGGTCTCCAAGTGGCAGAGTAGTGATGAAATAGGGCTTACTTTAGGGGTTGTTTATGGCGGCTGGGAATGGTGTCATCAGTTATAGTGGTGAGCTCAGGGGTCAAGGACTGAGGTAGAAAGCAGGTTGAATGCTATGTGTGCCAAAAGGCTGATGTGTAAACTGCCTCTGGTCTTCGTGTAGTATATGTTCTAGAGGTGATGGAGTGGAAGTGACAGTCGATTGGGAAGGGGAGTGCACAGGGCCGTGACAGTGAGCAACGCGTTTCGAGGAGATCCTCTTTTTCAAGCTCGGAGATAGAAGGTGAGCACTTTTTTACAAATATACAAAACCAAACCATCTATAATTCCGGATTTGCGCTCATAGTGTCTCACTATTACGTTCACGGGGTTCTCCTCCTGTTTTTTGAGCAGCAATCCACACCATTTGCATCCACGCAGGCCCTGCATCCCTGAAAGAGCGCTGTGTATTTTTCTTTTTGTTAAAGCAAATGTGTGCCCATTCAGGGTACAGCAACGGGTTCTTTTTAAACCTCCACCCCTCCCCAGCATATATCTTTACTCCCCTACTGCTCTGTTCAGCCATACCCAGTACATCCAGGCATGGAGGAGCATGTGACAAAGTCCATGTGACAGTGTTGCATCAGTCAAACACAAATCATGCAACTCGTAGCTCACACACACTTGCGGTAACTACAATGGAGTGGATGGGGAGCCAAAGCTAGATGAGTGGGTGCTGCTGGGCAAAATCTATGCTGACTTAAAAATTTGTTTTGGGTTGCTAGTGAGTTGAAACATATACAGGCTTTCATCTCTGGTGAGATATTCCAACCAGAATGTCCAGCTGTGATTCAATGTAGTACCCATTATATTCCAACCAGAATTCCTATTTATGGCCCACTTTAGTGCCCACTGTATCCAACCAGAATTCCCAATTGTTTCCTAGCACAGTAGCCAAAATCAAAGCCGTTGAGCCAAGTCCCGCAAGAGCGAAGACTGTATGTAAAAAATTCCTTTACTAAATGTATGTACGCACAAGACAATTGACATAAACATACCTGGTGTGGTTGGTGGCACCATGCTGTCCTCTACTGTAAGTGTCACTTTGATTAGGCCTTCACCTGTGACTGCAAAGGAAACACACACAGATTACACAGCTGTTGGCGATAAGAGCCATTATCCGCTCATCTCCGTCTCTATTAATAATACGGCTTTTGAAAGAAGTTGTTTTTTTTTTTCAGACCTCCTGACCATCTGCGGATAATTTGCTTGGGCTGTTCTTGCCGTGTTTTCTTTAATATGTTTTGAAGATCTGATGTCTCCAGAAATGGTGATCAGCATCAAAGCCCTGACTCAGTACATAATAATTTGCAGATCTTACTACACTCTCAATGTCAAATAGAATTATTTTAGGAGTCTCTCAAATCATTAATGATATCCTAGGCAGGCCAGCCAGGCATTTAGTTATGTTGTAAATTTGTTCCTTGGAGATAATCTGGCCTGCAGTAAATGTGTGGAGCTTTGCTGCTCTGAAGGGTCGATCCACCCAAAAGTGTTTTTTTGTTTAGTCATAAGTGGAACCTGGTGGGCAAGGTGAGCTTTCTCGTATGACCAGACACACCGGCGGTGAGCTCTCCCAGGCATAATCCCTGATTATGTTCCTGTTCACCTGTCCAACCTTTGGTTGGTTCCATCCACCTTTGTGTGTTCAAACTCCTCCTGTTACTTTCTCCATATTATAGAAAAATATAGATTGAGCAGGAATGGTGGTAGACCCATATAATGGGCACAGAGGATGTGCAGATCTGGGAAATTGGTGCAGGACTGGTGAGAACACCTCCTAAAGGGCACAGCAGGTATACAGACCTAGGAGTTCAGAAGAGTGATGGTGAGAACCCATCATAATGAGCACAGCAGGTGTACAGGCCTCGGAACTCAGAAACATGATGGTGAGAACCCCTCATCATGGGCACAGCAGGTGTACAGGCCTCGGAACTCAGAAACATGATGGTGAGAACCCCTCATCATGGGCACAGCAGGTGTACAGGCCTAAGAGCTCAGAAACATGATGGTGAGAACCCCTCATCATGGGCACAGCAGGTGTACAGGCCTAAGAGCTCAGAAACATGATGGTGAGAACCCCTCATCATGGGCACAGCAGGTGTACAGGCCTAAGAGCTCAGAAACATGATGGTGAGAACCTCTCATAATGAGCACAGCAGGTGTACAGGCCTAAGAGCTCAGAAACATGATGGTGAGAACCCCTCATCATGGGCACAGCAAGTGTACAGACCTAGGAGCTCAGAAACATGATGGTGAGAACCCCTCATAATGGGCACAGCAAGTGTACAGACCTAGGAGCTCAGCAAAATGATGGTAAGAACCCCTCATAATGGGCACAGCGGGTGTACAGACCCAGGAAGTCAGCACAGAGATGGTGGGAACCCCTCATTATGGGCACAGCAGGTGTGCAGACTTGGGATCTCAGTGTAATCTCACCAATAGACTCCTGAGAGATGCAAGAACCTGGCCGGGGGTCTAACATTCCAGCATCTGCAAGACACTGAAACTGTCAGTTTTTAATGGACTGACAGTTTAATTTATATCAGCAATGTGGCAGGAGCAATTCATAGAGCAATTCATAGAGCATTTTTTGGGTTAAGTGATGCCCAATGTCACTCACCCCTGACAAAGCAAACTCTGTGGGTGTGGGGTATCTTTGCAAGCCTCCTTAGCACAGCTCCCTGCACTCCCTGCATGGGGTGTATTCATGCAAGGAACAGCTCTAATGTCATCATGTCAGTGCTGCTCTCTGAAACATTGAGGACCGCCCATCACTGGAAGAAGACCAAAGAAGAAAACGACCCACCATGTCAGGTGACCTGCCAAAAGGCATTACGAAAAGGTAAGTTACATTTTACCTTCTTTTGACAAGGGGCTCAAGGGCGATCCTCTGGCTTTGAGGAACAAGGGTCCTGCAATTGGGCTTTAATTTTGTTTTGCCCATTGACTCTAATACATTTTGGTAAAATGGTAACATTTCATAGAAATATCCTGTTTGTTCGCCAAAATTTGGACAAAGGGAAAACTCCCAATTTTACTCATTCCTATTCATCACACACAAGGGGATCAAGGGAAATAATTTGGGTATGTGGAACAAGGATCCTGCAGTTGGACTGTCATTTTGTCTTACTCATTGACTCCAATATCTTTTGGCAAAATGGCAAATTTCATAGAAATGTCCACCAACATTTTGGCAAAGGGAAAACTCTAAATTTTGCTAATTCCTATTCAACACACACAAGGGACTCAATGAAGATCCTTTGGGTATGAGAAACAAGGATACTGCATTTGGGCTTTTTTTTTTTTTTTACTCATTGACTCCAATATATTTTAGTAAATTTAATAGAAACGTCCACCAAAATTTTGGCAAAATGAAAACTCCCAAATTTGCTCATTTCCATTCATTATCCACCGTGACCTTATCTCTGCACTCAGTCTCTATCACATTACAATAAAAATACACTGGCAGTGCCATCCCATCTTTATTCCAACCTAGACCCATCAGCCTTCTACATCCATCACCTCTTCAGCCACCCCCGTGTATTTGTGTGACTTTCCGGAGTAAAATATTTTGCATAATTTAAGACCCATGTATTCCTCATCAATCTTTTTGGCAAAATGTCTATTTTTTTTTTTGCCCTCCGTTCCCATGGTAATCAGGCACATTTAAAAAAGACGAAAGGTTCATTAATTTTAAGAGTTCAATAAATTAGTGGAAATAATGAAGACTTCAATCTTTCAGATAATTACACTTGGCTGTCAGAGAAAAGGATAAGCCGTGGAACGCAGCATATGTGAAATGCCCGGTGAGGATGTCATTATTAAATAATCAGCACTGGCTAACCTGACACCTAATTAATGAGGAATCTGGGACAGATACCTAGCGTGGCAAGCTTGGACGGACTCCCAAAACTGCTGGAGATCGCGCTCAATGAGCCCCAAAGCCTTCCTGCAGCCTTAATGGAGAAGTTCAATCAAGGCAGAAATAATCAGTAAACTTTTATAATATCAGTTTTGCATCTTCTAGGGATTTTTATTCAGAAGATCCAGTAATGGCATTTAGAGAGTTATCCCACCCAAAAAAGATTCTGTTCTAGGTAGAGTCTTGTAGGCTAATATGCCTTTTGGCTTCTTTCCTTTCTCTATGTTCTCTATTTTGGTGGTCACACTGGCCTTTTAGTGTTGCCATGTCTCCCTTCACATCAAATGAGAATAGTAGGAGCCCCTGGAAATGGCCATACCAGGCAGTAAGGGCAGGGAACCCTAGAGAAATGATCTCAAAGAGTCCTTCAAAGAGATTAGAAATTAGTAGGTGACGTAAAGCTGAACTCCAGCCTCACCTTGCACAGTCGTACTGGCTCTTCTCCTGGACTGGAATGGCTTCCTCTGATTTCACTGCTCACTCCGAGCTTCTCACAATGTGTATTAGAAGTCAGATAGAGTCCGCTTCATTTCCTGGCTGGAGGACATCAAGCATTATCTAGTCCAGGCCCAGTTCCTCCTGATTCAAATGGGTCTACCTGGCCAGGTCATGGACTGAGAAGGCAGGGAGCCCACAGTATCAAGTGCCCCCCCCCCGAGAGTGGCACCCTGGGGGTGTCTTAGTAGCACTATGGGTTTTGGATCCCACTGTATGAATGGCACATTGGCCATGACCCAACTAGCTTTTGTAAAATTGCCTTGGGCTAGGCCTTTTGACTAAGACCAGGGGAAATTTTGCATACTGGGCCACAAGGCCCGGCCTTTGTCTAGCACATCGGCACTTATTTATATTTCTCCACTTGTCTGTGCACCTTCACTTTTTATGCATGTTTTTTTAGTCAACAGGATGGCGGGTACTGGTCTTCGGCAGTGAAGTCTATGGGTGGTGTGTGGCCATTAGGTTCCTTCCGCCCCTGAACTGGGGGTCTCTCTTTGGGAGAGCCCCCAACCTAGTACTCGGTGGTTGGTGCACCCTGGTGCACTTTTTTTTGTGTGTTCCCATGTATTTTTTTTGCTCACTATGGTGTTTAGTTTTACCACAAAAAAAAAGGGGGGTTGAAAAATGTTGGTCCTCCCGCTGTGGCTCTCAGAGTCTTGCAGAGCCTTATGGGATTTTTCTTTCCACAACAACTGGAGGGCCAAAGTTTGGTTAACCTTGGTCTAGCCCTTTCCTCCCCAGCCTGACTGTCCATGGCCCACGCCTTGCATTCATTGGATTTCAGTTCTTTCAATCATGGAAGCTCAGCATCACACGTGGACGTTGCCTATTGATGATGTTACCTAGGCCACTCCTCCAGACTGACATCAACCCATCAAGGCATTTGGATATTTGCATAACCCCTCCCAAGACCCAGCCTACTGCTTGCAATCCCCTCCCACTCTGCTTGCAATGTCATAGAGATGACATCAATGAGTCTTAAATAAGGTAACATTTTTTAATTGCATTATCACATTGGTGACGGGTCAAGGTAAGGCAGAATACAAGCAGATTAAACTTCGGTTTCAAGCTTTACCTTGCTCACATTTCCCCGGCTATCTCCTTGCTTTGTATTCCTCACCTCTTGGGGTTTCTTTTATTTATAACCACACGGTAACGGCTTGTATAAACTGAGCATCAATCAATGCTACCATATAATGGGACTTTACACCAACATTAACAGCCATGATAAATATATCAGTTGGTTGCAGCGATTCTCGGTCACAAGACGCCGCTTTCTGTGACTTGGAGGGGACAATGTCAAACTAAACAATAGATACCAACAATCGCTTCTCTGGAACACGGCTCGGGGCATTCTCCTGATACAGCTGAATAGAACACTCCGTGCTGACCATGAGGAAGGCTTCGGAAGATGTCTCTTTATTGAGGCCATCTTGTCATGGAAACTTTCATTCATTCCCGTACCTTACAATGAGGGTGAATGGAGCTTCCCTTTACCAAAATTTCAGCAAAATGTCTACATTTTGCTAAACAAGTACCCCTTACACATTCACAAGTGGGGAGGGGGTGACATCTGGATATGAAGAGAGAGGTCTGTTGCACTCCTTACCGGACAGACCCAGATATGGGGAGGGGTGCTTGGAATGACCGCGGATGGCGCCGCCAGTTGCAGATAATATAGAAATGTCACCAGCACACCAGACTCATTCAAGGATAATCAATCGTGGATTTATTCAGAACTTATGTCAAATACACAGGCGCTTTCGGGACCACACAGGATCCCTTCATTAGGCATAGCATATCTAAAGGGGTACCCCGATGCAAATAAGCCCCCATGCCTGCAGACCCCCACAACCACCGGGTCAGGGTTGTGGGGAAGAGACCCTTGTCCCCATCGGCATGGGGAACCCTCCCAATGCCAAGGTCACGTGGCCTGGTAAGGCGCGGGGGGCGGGCACTCGATCGCCCCCCTTTCCTGCCCTTCTGGCCTGTGCTCGGATCAAGAGCCTGATAGGAATGTTAGAGGGGGAAGATTTATCCTGGTGACCGTTATCACTGAAAGTAAAAGAAAGTCCCAAATTTTGGGTTGTCTTTAGAAAAGCAATGGATGTGAAATGGGGACACTAGTCCTGTTCACCACCAGGGATTTCCCTCACTTTGGAGGCATTACCTCTCACTTCTTGTTGTGGCTATGGGACAGGAAGTGAAGGGGAATCTTCCCAATGGGAATAGGATTGTTTCCCCTCCGCTTTTAATTTTTTCTATGTGGATTATTGAAGAAAATCTTTAAACTTTGTTCACTGTTTCCCATTCCCCCTTACCAATGACTTGTTTCCCTCTCTTTTCTTCTGAATAAATTTACATTGGGGTGCTGCCCCCTAGACTTTTGAGAGAGAGAGAGAAAGATGAGCTCATCAGTCTACCGTTTTTCTCTTGTCACCGTCCAATCACAGGCTGGGGGCGGGGCAAGACCTGTACATGGTACTGAACTGCACCATAGATGCACGTGCCAGATAGGACTGAGCTGTGTGGCAAAGTTTTTTTAAATCTCAGGACTGGATGGACAGATTCACAAATCCATGAGCAGGTAAAGCAGCTCCTTGTATGTGTTTCTTCCGTATATTTAGCCATTCGGAGTCCAGCTTTCTAGTTTGTTATTAGTAGACATGTAACCCCACACAAAAAAAACTGTTTAGTTTTGGATAGATTTGGATTTTTATTTTTTCGTTTTTTGGAATCCAAAATTCGGTTCAGTTCATTATTTTTGAAAAATGTAATTGGCCAGAGAGCAGTCACTTGTCCGATTAAGTTTCGTTCTGAATGAAATTCGGATAGATCCGAATTACGTTAAATGGACAATTCGGATTAATTTGCATTCAGACATGTTCAAATATGGAAATTCGGATGCATGTGAGTGTCCAGATTTAACGAAACTCGTACAAATGTCCATTTGGAACTAAACGAAATTTACATGCTTAGTTATTAGCAACTAAAGGCATTTCAGGCTGGGAAAGGCTGACCAAAGCGTTAGTAGCTCAATATCCCATGTCACGTTATATATATATATTATATACATATCTATCAATCATCCATAATCTATCTATGTAGATAGATAGTTTTTTTGTTTGTTTGTTTTCTTCAGGATGCCTGTAATTATTACTAATAATAACGTCATTATTGGAGCACTGGTTACTGGACATTGGAGACAGCGACCCATCCCACGGTCTCTCCTATACCCGGTTATCAAGCCGGGAGTTTTCGGTGAGGTGGGAATCAAGTGTAAGTGTTACCGCTTGGCTCCACTTTGTAATCGCCTTAGGCAAATATGTCATTGCTCCAGGCTATAGGACTGGAGGCTGAGCAGCAGACATACTCTGACTCTCTCTTGTGACCACAAGTGGGTATTGCAGCACTAAACTAGCCACTGGCAAAAATTAATCTTCGGGCCATGTAACGGAGGTGAGTGTTTTAGTGGTGATCAACAGCAATTTATTGCTAGCGATTTTATCATTATAGTTGCCGGCGATTTGCCACGAAGAAGCGACTTGCTACAGGTTAAATCAGGGCTATAGATCATTAGGACGGCGGTCACCGCTTCAAAACGCTCTTCTATAACAATCTGCTAGGTAAGCCATAGAGGTGACATAGGAGTGATTATTGCCCTGGTGACCACCGCCATTGGGTCAGAAGGTGTTGGGAAATCTAAAATGTTACAGTTGCCACCAGAACAGAAATAAGTTGAAATTCTTTCAACTTGAGAACACTTGCTTTGGTGACATCTACCTAAGAGGGAATTCTATCTATCTATCTATCTATCTATCTATCTATCTATCTATCTATCTATCTATCTATCTATCTATCTATCTATCTATCTATCTATCTCTTTATGTCTCTATCTATCTAGCTCTTTATGTCTCTATCTATCTATCTATCTATCTATCTATCTATCTATCTATCTATCTATCTATCTATATATCGTCTATCATCTATCTATCTATCTATCTATCTATATATCGTCTATCAATCTATCTATCTATCTATCTATCTATCTATCTATCTATCTATCTATCTATCTATATATCGTCTATCAATCTATCTATCTATCTATCTATCTATCTATCTATCTATCTATCTATCTATCTCTTTATCTATCTATCTATCTATCTATCTATCTATCTATCTATCTATCTATCTATCTATCTACCCCTGCTGTATAGTAATAGCCTCCGTTTGTAAGTAGGAGTCGTATGTAAGTCGAATGTATGTAACTCGGGGACTGCTTCTATTACATTTTTGCTCCTGGGCATGACAATAAATGTTGTGTCATTGTATAAGCTTATCAATGCCACCGCGAATGTGTGACGTAATCAAAACTAAAGGCGATCCAACGAAATATTAGAGTGTGTGACTTTATTTCTGGGCCGAGTAGTATATGTTTTGATTACAATTTGTTTCGCTTGCAGTCATTCCTTTCGTCATCAGAATTGTTGCAGTTGAAGTCTGCTTTGCATATCAGCACAGAATAGCGTTGTTGTGCTAACTCCTAACAAGGAGTTTAAAAAAATTATAAAAACATGAAAAAATTGTGTTTACTACCATTAATGATGAATATATTTTCTACTTTTTATTTACTTTTTTACAGAAATAAAGGCAATTTTATTATAATGTATTTTATCTATCTATCTATCTATCTATCTATCTATCTATCTATCTATCTATCTATCTATCTCTCTATCTATCTATCTATCTATCTATCGATCGATCGAAAGACCAAAAGTCAAAAAAGGATGAGCAGCATACAAAAAAAACAAACTAAGAAAAATGAATTTTTTTTGTTAACTACCATTAAAAATGTTTATATTTTCTACTTTTTATTTAATTTGCTGCATTTAAAAAAAAAATGAGCAGCATACAAAAAAAGAAAAATGAAATATTTTTGTTAATTACCATTTATGATGTTTATATTTTTACTTTTTATTTAAATGTTTACATTTTTTTTTACAGAAATAAAAGGTAGTTTTAATAAAATCTATCTATCTATCTATCTATCTATCTATCTATCTATCTATCTATCTATCTATCTATCTATCTATCTATCTATCTATCTATCTCTCTCTCTCTCTCTCTATCTATCTATCTATCTATCTATCTATCTATCTATCTATCTATCTATCTAATTAAATGTATAAAAAAAACTCCCAATGTATTCTAATTTTATTAGCAGACGCCGTATAGTCATTAATTTCCAAGGTAATTGTTCTACTTTATTTTTCCCCGTCTACATCCCAGAATTGCTGCGCTGGAGATGTTCTGTTTTTACTTCCATTGCCCTCCGTATAGGTGGGGAGGGGATGGGAGGGCTGGAAGTGACTTGTAGCATCTGGGTTGTTTATGTTCAGTTCCACTTTGATTGCAGACGTTTCCTCACACGGACTAAAGACTCGGGTCCTCCTCTCAATCGAAGTCCCTTATTTGAGGCGTAACCAAAAGCGTCATTGACAACCTTGTTTTCAGCTGCTCGATCTCTGAATAATCCCCTTGTCCCCACACGTTAACCCCCCACCCCTAGCCATCTGAGACGGGGGGAGGGGGGGGGGCGTGTGAATTTACAAGCCCACTTGTGAATCAAGTAGCATCTGATATGAATTTATAACCGTCCCTTTTGTGGTTTAATGCACCCCTGCTACTATTTAACAGTGTTACCCTTAGAAATCGCTCATTGAGATAAAGACCCGGGGGTCAAAAGTAGCTTAACCCCTGACAGAATGGACAATTGCCGGGGAAGGTAGAAGAACGGGCAGCTGGAGGCACCCCGCCGGGGCGCTGGCACCGCGCGGTCCAAAAAAAAAAAAGTCAGGATATAAATAATAAAGTCAGACTTCCCCTCTCGTTCATGAGGTCTCATGCCTTTTATATGAAGAGTTATTGCCCTCCCAGCAGCTGCAATAATTGTGTTCCTATTGTAATGAAGACCTCCCCGAGCCGCCCCCC